>NC_085141.1:234794854-235055631 GCF_024139115.2 Armigeres subalbatus | reverse complement strand
TGGAAACTCTAGAAAGAAAAACCAAATAAAAATTACCTTTTAGTGTCATCCCTGTCGGGAATATATATCGTTATCGTATTCCTGTCGAAAACTGTAAACAACAGCTGACCTAAACTTATTCACCGTACACAATTAGATGTTACTATACTGCCGTTATACGCATAACTGTCCCATGTACATAGGAAATCCCAGCAAACATGGGACAAATATGTGTATGACGGCAGTATACACCGCTTAATTTTGAAAAAAAAAAACTGAGCCCCTTGGTTCCTTACGGCTTAAATCAACATGAGAAACCTGCGCCTGCCACAAACGAAACCTGACTTCGTTGCACGCGCACTGCCTTCAGGCCGGACAAAACGAGGCAAAACATGCACATGTGGTAAGGCATACGGCAATATTGCAGTTTATGCTGTTCTAGCCATATCGGGCGGAGATGAACAAGATATGAGTTTGTTACTGTTAATTTCATAATTTACCGCTGTATGAGCGGTTTCTTCCTATGGGCTTTTGAATTTTATTAGACAGCGTTGCAACTGATGACATCTTAAATTCCTCGTTTGGTTCACAAACGTTGGACGCCGATGCATTTACTGACGAAAAAGAAAGCCTAAGAATGTCAATACTTTCTGTCGCAATTAGTAAATGCTACACATCGCATTGTGGAATAACCATCAGGTGTGAGTATAATTTAGCTTACCGTATAAGTAATTTATTTTACAAGTAACCCGTAGCTGAATTTTTCGGTCACCATTCGGTTGAAGACATTCAAAAGTAGGGAACTGTTCGTTTTCCATCTCACTGTACATATATTCATCTCATAGCGAAACAAAGAAATTCCGCACCACTTTCGTCGCTTCTTTTTGCTTGCATGCATGCTCACTGCTGAAAAAATCACAAAATAATAAACAAACAAAATACCTTTTCATTGCTTTGTTTTCGTGGACCAATATCGAGCTATGAGATGAAGTCCAGAGCAGTAACCCTATATAAATGCACTAATCTAACCCATCAAAGGCGACAGCCTTTCTCGTATTTAGCGAAACACAAATCACTATGAAATTCAGTAAAATTATAGATAAATTGATCGAATGCAATATTTAATGAAATAAGTTTACTCAAATTAGCACACACAATTTCATTTTCCGCGATTGTGTTTCGAAATTCAAACAGGTCAGTGAATGATGAATTGTTGTTTGCTTCCGTGAAATGTTTACCCCATTTTCTCTATTTTTTGTGAACCGTGGTTAAAATGTGAATTTTGCTTATTAATTATCTCCAGGGTAAACTAACTTCCATCAAATTTTGTCGTGGAAGTTGCGGGGATGTAATTCATCATATGTATATTTGACGATCCCGTCGTAACCTACGAAACTTAGCAATTCGTACTTCTATGTTCCAATCATTCAATCTTGATCCTTTATTCGTCGCCTAGATCGTTGCCGATTGTATCGAGTTGTATTATCTCTTGGGGATGTCCATAAACTACGCAGACTCCCAAGGAGGGGATGGGGTAGTAGTAGTAGTAGTAGAAGTAGTAGTAGAAGTAGTAGTAGTAGTAGTAGAAGTAGTAGTAGTAGAAGTGTAGTAGTAGAAGTAGTATTAGTAGTAGTAGAAGAGAGAAGTAGTATTAGTAGTAGTAGAATTAGAAGTAGTAGTAGTAGTGAGAGAGTAGAGTAGTAGTAGTAGTAGTAGTATAGTAGTAGTAGAAGTAGTAGTAGTAGTAGAAGTAGTAGTAGTAGAAGTAGTAGTAGAAGTAGTAGTAGTAGAAGTAGTAGAAGTAGTAGTAGTAGTAGTAGTAGTAGAAGTATTAGTAGTAGAAGTAGTAGTAGTAGAAGTAGTAGTAGATTTTTATAGCTATCAACGCCACCTGTAAGTGCAAAATGCAAACAGATTCCGACATGTTACTTCGAACTTCCGTCAGACATCATAACGTCAGAACAAAATTTGAGTTTGACACCAACACATTGCCGGCAAAGCGTTCGAAGTGTGAAAATCGTCCCGAACTTCAATTTAGTGCCAGCGACGTTCCCAGCATAGCTGCGAGGTGACAATGTCCAAGTAGGGGGATGTAATACCAACAAAGAAGAGGAAGATGCTAGCAATACGTAACTGAACGTAAAGCACCAGTCCCATTATTTGTTTTGCTAATTTAGGTAATAACTTCTTTTTTGTACCTAGTCGCAGTTTGATAGTAAATCAACATCCAATGATTTAGATTTAAATACTTCATCGACAGACACCAGTGCACAGTGGTTCCCCCATAGGTCATAAATCCAAAAACATGACTTTATCGAAATTCAACAAGGTATCCCTAAACTGCTACTTTAAGGTATACTATATAAGATGCAATCTTCATTTTTATAGAATTTGAGCTAATCTGCTCTGTATAAGGCTTCGAATTAGGGATAATAAATAAACTATGCGTGAAAATGTTGGCATACCTCAGGAAACTTATGTTTTTCCTTTAAATTCCCTCTTGAAATATCCTCTGAGTAAATATTTACACTCTAATATGTCATCTACGTGCTATTTCAGCTGGGACCGTCTGCAACCAAGCAAATGGTAAACGAAAAATTTTACTGTGTTTGATGAACGGATTCACAATTTTTTTCTAAATTTCATTATTATCATCCACCAATAAAATATGTTTCCCCTTCAGATCCCCTCCAGAAACATTCCCTGAGTAAATATTTACATTATTATCTATCATCTAAAGGCTATTTCACCTGCGAACGTTTGCGACCAAGCAATTAGTAAACAAAAAACTTTTTTATGTTTCTTTGACGGAAAAACAATTTTCTTCTAAATTTGTTATCTTCATCCTTTACGAAAATATGTTTCCCCTTCAAATCCCCTCCAAAAACATCCTCTAAGTAAATATTTACAGTCTTATCTGTCATTTATTCATTTATTATCAGGCTAAGGCCGGAGTGGCCTGTGCTGCACATAAAAGTCTTCTCCATTCAGCTCGGTCCATGGCTGCACTTCGCCAACCACGCAGTCTGCGGAGGGTCCGCAAATCGTCCTCCACCTGATCGATCCACCTTGCCCGCTGTGCACCTCGCCTTCTTGTTCCCGTCGGATCGTTGTCGAGAACCATTTTCACCGGATTACTGTCCGACATTCTGGCTACGTGCCCGGCCCACCGCAGTCGTCCGATTTTCGCGGTGTGAACGATGGATGGTTCTCCCAACAGCTGATGCAACTCGTGGTTCATTCGCCTCCTCCACGTACCGTCCGCCATATGCACCCCACCATAGATGGTACGCAACACTTTCCTTATCTGGCATCTAAAGGCTATTTCAGCTGCGACCGTTTGAGACCAAGCAATTAGTAAACAAAAAACTTTTCTATGTTTCTTTGACGGACAAACAATTTTCTTCTAAATTTTGTTATATTCATCCCCCAAGAACGTATGTTTCCCCTTCAAATCCCCTCCAGAAACATCCTGTCCTTTAAAGGCAATTTCAGCTGCGACCATCTGCGACCAAGCAAATGATAAACAAATAGGTTTACTATGTTTCTTTGAAGGAAACACAATTTTCTACTCAATTTTGTTATATTCTTCATCCACTAAGAAAGTATGTTTCCCCTTCAAAACCCCCCCAGAAACATCCTCTGAGTAAATATTTACACTCCTATCTTTCATCTAAAGGCTATTTCAGCTGCAACCGTCCACGAGAAAGCTGCGGGTAAATAAATAACAAAATTATGTTTAACAGATATTATATTTTCTGCTCAATTTAATCGTGTACCGCTTCCATTTCTTTTTGAATATCCTTTAAATGTATTCATATTTCTGGCTGCTGCATAAATGCCATATCAGTTACTACAGTCTGCGACTGAGCTTGGAAATAAATAAACGATGGTAAAATTACCAAAATTAATGAACACGAGTATTATGTTTTCTTTATCATGGTCAACTTTGTGAGACTGAAAAGCATGTTTCTCCCCGATTTCCATTCTCAGACATCTCTGAGAAGATATTTAAATTTTTAGCTGCCATTCAGTTTCCGGCTTTCCAGGTGGTCTTACCACGCCCTATGTCCTCGGAAGGTGGGAAGGGTCGACTGGTATCAAGAATGATGATGCCGCGTGCACCCCAAATTGACCTTTCTGCGATAGGGCCTATTCGCCAGCACACAGAGGGACTTGCCGACGCGAGGCCTACGCCTGCCCCAGCCTTGACGAGGACCCCTTTCCGTCCTCGGGCTCGGAACCCGCCCGGTTGACCGACGCCGCGAAAGCGACGATACCATGTTGTTCTTCGCGCGGCCACTTGTTCGATAGAAGGATCGAGTTCGACCACAGAGCATGACCATCGGTATGACCCATGAAGCCGACTCCGATCCCTTGGACCACCTCTTATTTGCGCCTGAACTAGCCATCCTTGAGTCCACGCGCCACCTTCTGTGTAGCTCCGAGACGATTTGGGCGATAGCCGATAAAACGGCGTTCCAGCCAACTTCATCTTTACACATCCTCCGAACTAGGTTGTCCGGGGTAGTGTCCAGACCACATGTGGCAAGCATGTGGTCACGCATTGCGCGAAAACGTGAGCACACGAACAACACGTGTTCCGCCGTTTACTCTAAACCTGCGTACACCAAACACTCGGGCGAGGCCGAGCAAGCCAGCTGCGTTATCTGCACTTTGATGTTGCAGCACGCTTAAACGCCGGGCACATCGAACCCCCCATGGGGTGCTTGCTGTTCACAGCTTTGCTGGAACAAATCAAACAATTGGGAGGGTTCGTGCAGCATTGTGCCTTATGTCCCTCCAATCCGCAGCGTCGGCAGAGATTGCTTCTGTCAGGGCCTTTGCAGTCCCATTGCTTGTGCCCCGGTTCCAGGCACTTGGAGCAAACTTCGGGTTGCTCGTATATGCGCACAGGGCATACCGACCATCCCACCTTGACGCTCCCTAACTTGACTACCTTGGAGGCGTCCGCTGCAGATAGCCGAACCAATGCTACCTGCGTCCTTGCCGGACCTTTCCGTAGCCGAACAGCTGCGGTGGGCGTCTCCACTTCACACTGTCGGCGCAGTGCCGTGACGAGCTCTTCGACTTCAGTGATCTCGTCCAGGTCTTTAACCCTTAGATTCACCTCCGTCGTGAGTGCCCTCACCTTGACCGTCTCGCCTAGGACCTCCTCCGCCAACTTCTTGTAGGCGGCGCCCTTTTGCGAGACGCCCCGCTTCAGCTCGAGTATCATCTCGCCCATCCGGGTACGTCTTATTCGACGTACGTCGGCGCCGAGTTCACCTAGCTTGACGTCACTCCTCATCGCCTTCAAAACATATGAGTACTTAGCCTTGTCCGCCGTGATGACTAGGGCATCGCCCCTGGAGCGATTGGCGCCTACCCTAGACTTCTTGTTACCCTCATTCGCCTGGGCCTTCTTTTCGGCCCTTGACGTCTTCGGTTTCCTCTTGTTCTTGACCAGGGTCCAGGAGGCGTCATCCCCCTCTATTTCCCTGGTCTGGTGCGGCTGAGAACTTTCAGCCTGCCGTAACCCCTTGCCACCGTCTTTCCTGAGTGGACGGACCTTTCCAGGTCCTTCCTCCCCCGGTTTTGGAGGTACCTGACCGGGGTTCAGCTTCCCAGCCCCACTACCCTTGTTCGGGGTAGTAACCCTCCGCGTTTTGGAGCGGCCCCCAGGGAGCTCATCCCCTGGAGACTGTCTCCCCCGTTTTTGTGTCTGCTCCGTTGGAGCAGTCACCCCCGACGTACCCGCAAATACTTGAGCCTCAGTCTGGGTAGACTCTGGCACCACCGTTTTCGCTGGCATGCCTTCGGTCGATTCGACCTTGCCCGAGTCCGCAAATCCTTGGGCCGCAGTCTGGGTAGACCTCGACTCCACCGATTTCACGGGTTTACACTTGGCCGTCCCGACCGCCCTCTCCAGCTTGGCGTCCAGCATCGACTTTCGAAGTTTCTGCAAGCTCCTCTTGAGGTTCTTGCTGATATTATGCTTCGATGACGCAAAGTCGATGATGGCGTCCAGCTGTTCCGTCGCCACCTCGAAGGCCGAGATGGTATATGTCTGTGCGTGTGTATGTGTGTATATGTATGTGCGCAAAAAAACTCACTTATTTTTTAGGCACTTTTACTTCTAGACCAACATTTGAAAAGGGCGTAACAGCCAATATTTATTCCTTCTGATTCTTCGTCTACATATTTAGCTATATATGTGAACAATGAATCAGAAGGAATAAATTTTGGCTGTTACGCCCTTTTCAAATGTTGATCTAGACTTAACCGATTTGTTCGGAACAAATTGCATTCGACGTGGAATCATATCCTTTTGTTTTCTAATAAAAATTGGCCAGATCGCACAATGGGTCTAAAAGTTATGGCAAAAATACTATTTTTTCATATACACTAGAAAGGCATTAACACCGCTAGGTGGATTAATAAGGTTTATTTTTGTTTACTACTTTAACAATAACAAGCATCTTCTCACACACGCATCTTCCTCAAGAATGTAAATTAAACGTTGTTTGTTGGATTTTTGCATATAATACTGAAATCGGCTCCGTAAAGTATGATAATGACTGAGCCTACCAAATAATAAAAAAATAGGCTGTTTTACCCGAAAAATACTAAAAGTACACCATTTTACCGTATAATTTAAGTAATTTATATTTATGACCGCCCTTCTACGGGAATGGAACCACTGTGCAGTGGTACCTACATTCATCAAGCTGATACCGATCAAGTATATAAAAGTTGGCCCTCCAGGCCTCCCATAAAAAAATCGTTTTTGCAGTTTATAGCCTTTTCGTTACATATTGTTGTACGAGAAAGGCATAAACGATTCTACAGACGAGAAAATTAAAATCGCTTTGGTAAGGAAGCGTCAATGGAGCCAATAGAACCGCAACGACAAGTGACCTAACACCGACGTTTGTACACACCTCTCGATGCTCTGCGACTAGCTCCTGAATGTGTTGGTCCGAAGCTCCAGCTGGACTTCGGTTGAACTGCTTCTACCGAACGTTCCAACCTTCCAATAAATTGCGTTCGTTTCTACTCACGGCTTACGCACCTTATCCATAATCCAAAATGTTAAAATAATTATGAAAAAGTTTTAGCGAAAATATGAATTTTAAGGGGGTACCAACGTTGAACCCCTTTAACTTTGTGTACTTCAAAGATAGAAATTTGGTGTATTCGGAAAAGAGTCTTGTAATTGTAATTTCTACAATGGCTCCATTCTACAAAATAAAATATTTTTTGCTTGGCGTGCACTTTTTAAAGTCATTTTTTCTTACGCCTGAAATGAAATAATCTAAAAATATTTTTTTTAATTCTTTATTAGAGTGATTTTTAAGTTTTAACAAAGTTCATCACTTCTCTAAAAATAAAGAAACACTCCAGAAGACATCAAAAGTCTCCAATCAAAGGTTTCGCCCCACAAAGGTGATGTCCCACTTTTTCCAAATCCATCCCACTGTGTGGCGGTCCTAGCTGGGAAACTAGCAGCATCAATATCGGCGCGCCGCGATAGTGATCACTGCAGAACAATATAATATTTCTATCTAATCTAATCCATCCATTCCGATTTTTGTCGGAATAATGCCGACGGCATTACATCCCCATTTAGGAAGTAACCGCCTCGCAGTTTATGGAATAGTAAACATTTCCTTATTTATCACGGGCTTAGAAAGCCAAGCTATCATTTATGATTCATATATCAGTTGAGAACCTACTGTATTGCATTTGGAACCAAACATAGGCTCCTCCAGCGTGTTGCTTTAGAGTCGCGCGTCTTATCGCTAGGCTAAGGAAGAGCCAACGTTTACTGTCCGTTACGTGCCCTTACCTTAGTGGTTCTGTTTCACGTGTTTGTCCTATCGTCCTATCAATGACTTATCAATGACGCAGTAACCTTTGGCTAAAAATCTCGAAATGTCATTCTCAACATGGAATCCTTGTCGAAATTTCAAAATTATGTTGTTGCAAAATTTGGAACCTAGTCTTCGCCGATATCTGTTCAAAGTGTACTCCTGTATGGGCCTGACGTGCGCCGCTGCGGCGGTGGGTTCGATAGTACATTTGTCGAACCTATGGACGGCCGGATTTCTGTCAGTTTTCCTTCAAACAGCCTCCATGGTCACTTTAATTCTCACTCCGAAGCGAAGCACAAATCGGAGACTCCGAATGGCCTTACTGCTGGCAATTGGTGCCCTGTCCGGGCATACGCTGGGCCTATTGATCGAACAGGTCATAGTCGTAAATCCTGCATTCGTGATTACTTCTCTCCTCGGAACGGCTGTTAGCTTTGGTTGGCTCAGCGTTTCTGCGATTGCCGCCCGACGAGGTAGTCATCTGATCCTGGGAGGTGTCCTTTCAAGTGTTATCTGTGGCTTGATTATGGTCGCCATAGGAAATCTGTTCTATAAATCTTGGATTGTTCACAAGATGAGCCTCTATCTGGCACTGACGGTGATGTGCGGCTTCGTGTTATTTGATACTCAGCTTATTATGGAGGACTACCGTGGCGGTATGGATGATTATGTTGTTCATGCTCAAATGCTATTCTTCAACATGACGGATATTTTTCGTATGCTAATGGAAATTTTCCGCATAAAATCGCAAACTCGTCATCGAAGCAGGACTGAAGATCAGGATAATGATTGATTTATTCTTTGTGTGAAAATAAAACGTTGCTTCCTTCTAACAGTTGTTGTTTCAATTTGGTGAAATTGAGAAGATTTTTAATATTTAGGTGTAAGATTTATTTAGCAATATTTCCTAGATTAGAACTGAAATTGAGAAGATTTTTAATTATTTATTTCCTAGTTTAAAACTTCCATCCTATACAAATATGGAATCATTGAACTCCATTCAATTTCGTTGATTTCGTTGATATAAAGTGTGGAATAAAATATCATTTATGTCGGTTCAACCCCAACTTCTTCTATTTCAAAGTGGGTACATCTCACAAACTCCCAACTGATCGCGATATCGATAAGAGTAGATATGTTTGTTTGAATTCATTTTATCTAGACATGATCAGTGGCACGGGTGGACCTTCTGGCGTCGGTAATTTTTGGTGAATGCGCCACATCGCACAATGTTACCCATAAAGCAATGGAAAAAGCTTGCTCATGGCCATAGTAAAGGATGGACAAGCAAGATTCATCGCGTTGCGGCGAGACGGTTCTTTGAGTCGTTTTATATGGTATGCGACTACCGAATGACAGGCTGGTGTCGCTCAGCTTTAGTAATAATTTATTGCTTTTCTCACACGCTTCCGAAACGGTCTCCAACTGTGACGGCCGATGGCTGCGAGCCAGACGATCCATAAGAGCGGGTATGATCATCGAGTAGTTATGAATTCCGCAAAAAATGAATGAAGTATAGGGAAAAGGAGGCTTGAGCTGGTTTTGTTCCACTATTGTCATGTAATTTTTTTTCAGATCAAGAATTATGAAAGTTGGCCACAACAATCTTTGTTATGGTAATATACACGGCTACAACGCTTGGTCATGTAGAAAGTAGCTAAATATGACTCCCGATCCGCTCTTTGAATTTTTTTTCGGTTGAACATTTTGTTGATTTCCCTGGACGAATGGAAATGGCAATTTAGCTTTGAAACTTCGCAGTTAAACAGGTAAGTCGAAAAAAATTTCAACCCGAAAGTTTCCTAGACTAGACCAGGAATCGAGCCCAGCAATCTTCATTATGGTCTTGTCTTATAGTTGGGCATCATACTGCCTACATTTGAATTTCTTTATTTCTTCTGTAAGACATTTGATCTACAAGAGAAATTACAGTAACATGTTCGAACTTTCATATTATCATTTAGTGTCATGGCGATCGCTAAGGATACATATTTTTCTGAACAGCCATGTGCGCCTAATGTGGCGCTCAGGAAATTATTTAAAAAAACACACTTAAATTAAAGCTTCACTTCAATAGATTTTATTCGCACTGATTGAACTCTGTTACAGTTAGGAATAAATATACAATTAATTTAACAACAAAAAGTGGAAAAGCTTGTGTTGTCGTTTCTCGTTCCTGTTCATTTTTTTATTACGCCACCAGCTGACGCTGCGCTAAGCCTACATACCAAATACACGACGTTGATGAAGTAATATAATTCTCAGGAGGTTTCATTCAGCTACCAGTTTTTACAGCCTCCGCGCATACTTGCATTTTTCCTCAGCACCATGTAATAAATATAATAACTTATTTATCCCATCACTGACTGCATTAACCACAGTCCATGAATAAATACAATTTTTTCTATCTGTTTAGTAGCAAACACTGTTTAGTGATTGGGTTGACTCTTTATTTTATTGCATCTATTATGACCCGTCTCCAGTATAAAGTACAAACGCGCAATCCCCTTCAAAGATAATGATTAGGGTGTGCTCAATAGCCTAAAATTAAAAAAGTCGTGGTGTTCAAACATAAAGAGAGAGGTCTTTCTGAGATAATTTTACGATAACCATTGTTTCAGTTTCTTTATGAATCACTTTGTTCTTTAAATGAATTGTGCATATGTTTATTATATGATTATCAGGGTTAAACACAAAGACTTTTTCATTATCACACCTTTCGGTGACACCCTAGTGTCTATCAACAGCATGTGCTGAGAGCTACATATTGCAATGTGCACCACCCAACTACTAGCTAGTCGTTCACGTTCGCTTTCGCTTGTGGCATGGGGCAATCGAGTCGATCGCGAGGTGATGTCTTTTATTGCACTTAATCCGATCGGTACTCATCGTAGTGCAGTGGCTTCGTTCGGTACAGTTTTATGACGGTAATGAGCACGATTAGCGCCACAAGCATTACTACCGAAATGACCACCGCTAACGAGAGCGTGAGAAACGACGAAGTTGGCTCAGCGCCAGTGCGAAGGTCAACGCTCGAGTTCGACGGTAGCATAATTCGGAACGAAATGGATGCCACTTCCGATGGGAGTTCGTCCTCGTCGGGAGCATTTGCGGTCGAATTGCCAGCGGCATCTCTTTTAGAGCGAACGGTTGAGCAATTTTCCTGGAAATAGAAGAGGGATTATGAACTATTGTCTAATGGCAGAGGGGTTTGAAGAACTGCTATTGCTGAGTGTAGGCAGATTTTTTACTAATTGATCAATCAAATTCAGTGTAACCAATCACTAAATACGTAACGTTTTTCTTGAGTTTTCATTGTAGTAACGTAGTTAAGAACTGTTGGCGAGACAGAAAATTTACGCATATCCAATAAACCGCCTGTAAACTCCATTATAGCGACGAAGAAAGGATCACGGTTGGAAGCAACTTGGAATCGGAAGTCGCTCAGTCTCGCATGTTCTACGACAATGTATCGAACTGATTACCTTGTTATCTACGCCTGTTGTATTGTAGAGCTCTGAATCCGACGCTCATAAATGATGTATCTCCAGTTTCCCCCAACGACGACGTACTTTTCTGTAATTTGTACGTCGTGGCGCTGCAGGTAGAGAAGACTATGCGGAAAGGTGAACAATCGAAAAAGGATAATCCAATGTTAAGCCCCAAACGCAATATAACGGAACGGTGACGGAAACGGCAAATTTGACAGAAAATATATGGGCTAACTGTCAAATCTTCCGTTTCCGTCGCCGTTCCGTTGTATTGGGTTTGGGGCTTTACGCACCAAGCAAGACAGAGAGAATTTCAAAAGTCAACTCAATGTAGTTAAAAATCTGAAGTTCTGTACGGGCGACTTAAATGCGGAGATCGCCCGGATATTAGAACTCATAATATGGAGAGCTGTTAGCAGAAGGCACAGTGGTAGCAAGGACTTGGTGATTGGGAGATCGCTTTTCCTCGACTGGTTCACAAGGTCTCGTGGGTGGGTCTCTAGAGACGGCCGCGCGAATCAAATCGACCATATCTATATCAACGGAGCCTACATGCTTGGAAGCCGATATCACATATGATCATCACTTTGTCATCGGTAAAATACGTTTGTGTATTGCACGGATCCGTCGGCAGGAGGAAAGAAGTCTGACGTCGATTCAACACACGCTGATTAGAAGATGCCACATTGAAAACGTCTTACATTGAAAAACTGGGAACTCAAACTGGGAACTCATGCTTCAGATAAGCCATCGAAGATTATTTCATCGCTACCAACGAGAATAATCTGAGCGAACTGCACACTTAACCTTCTGTCTGTGCTCAAAAAAACTTACGTTGTCTGTGCTCTGGGGTCAAATTGACCCCAAATTGAAATTGCTATAACTTTTTTATTGTTTGATCGATTTTGGATTTTTGGGGCTGTTTCGAAAGATAATTTAATCATCTTTCAAGTCGTAATATGACTATAGGTGGACGGATACATCGCGGGGAGGGGTTTTAGTGAACAAGGGTACAAAACAGTGATTTTTCATGCTTATTTTACTTATATTTGAAAATCCTACCCATTTTGAACTGCACCTTTTTTAACAAGGTTATGCAGGAAGGCATGTGCTTCGGCATGAGGAGTTGATAAGTTTAGAACTCGGCCGCCAGGTGGTGGTATATTTGAATTCATTATTTTAGACTACTCAAGATATTCCGATATATAGAATTCTCCTCAGAGTAAATATTCTTATCGCACAAATTAAAAAATTGGAAGAAGTGCTCATTATATTGAGCACCGCTTTGTAGTGCTAAACATCCTGAACAATGTTGCCGAATACAACTTGGGTGTAGGTATGAGGGATCTCAAGCTAAAGCAATATTTCATATATGCAAGAATATTGCACTAACGCCGCCTATTTGTAAATTTCCGAATTATTTATTCCGTCACATTACAGTCCATTCCCACAAGATGAACTTTGTTGAAGATGTCATCTTTACAAATTTCAAATTTGTGCGATAAGAATATTTACAATGAGGAAAATTCCATATATCGGAATTACTTGAGTAGTCTAAATTAATGAATTCAAATATACCGCCACCTGGCGACCAAGCTCTAAACTAATCAATGCCTCATGCCAAAGAACACGCCTTCCTGCATAACCTTTTTGAAAAGGTGCAGTTCAAAATGGGTAGGATTTTCAGATATAAGTAAAATAAGCATGAAAAATCACTGTTTTAGTACCCTTTTTTACGAAAACCCCTCCTCGCAATGTACCCGCCCACCTATAGACAATTTTTGTTAACGACCTGAAAGATGATTAAATTATCTTTCGAAACAGCCCCAAAAATCCAAAATTGGCCAAACATTAAAAAAGGTTATAGCAATTTCAATTTGGGGTCAATTTGACCCCAGAGCACAGACAACGTAAGTTTTTTGAAAAAAGTACACTGTAGCGCATATTTTCAAGATTTTTCAAGCGAATTTGCACCTAGGAGACAGATCTCGGCGAGTTTTACCTAACTACCAAAAATTAGGAGAATCGGTTGAAAACTAAAAGAATGGCAGCTACTCAAAGTGGCCTGGGGTCATATTGACCCCAGAGCACAGACAAAAGGTTAATTAAACAATGGATCACCGGTGAAACCTGGATGAAGATAGAGGAGCGGTGAGAAGCCAAAGCCGTGATAGAGTGATAAATAAACAGAGGAGCTTGAGTTTTAGCCTGTCAATTACACTCAGTCCCGAAGAAGGAAGTGAAGCGCCCACGGGACAATCAAGCATGGGCACAATCTCATACCGATGAACAAGAGAAAGCTACTGCAACCGTTTACATTCTTCTCCTCTACGACATTTCAAGACAACTAAGCGGACGAAGATGCCTACGAAAGACGCGACTAGTCACTAGTCAGGTACTGACCGATTCAAACGTTCATATGTTCCTGTATGAACAATATTGTCACGCTTCGTATCACTCTGGAGCAGGTCAATGAATTACAAGAATCACCCAAGAATCCAGATCAAGACTAATTGAGAAGCCCGAGGGGTGCTCAGGGCCCATGAGTGTGTGAGTGACTCTATTTTGTTTTCATTGACTACGAAAAAACCTCCGACCGCTTTAATCATGAGAATATATGGAGCGTTCAAAGAGGTAGGGTAGTTCTTGAGAAAATTATCGGCCTCATCGAGACATAATATGTTCATGCAGAAAGCTATGGGGTCTTGTACGGTTTCATCCGGGTCTTAGCCTGAGTGAACCAAGGATGTATTCTATCACTGCTACTGTTTCTCATCGTAATATACGAGATTACGATGAGATTCGCGATTGACCGTGTACCAATATGTGGGTTGTTATGGCAGCGCTTAACCATGGAGTTAACTGAACCGAATCGTTGGATGTCAACATCGCGATCCCTTGCAGCTTCGACATTACATTGAACGACATTTGGTCGAAAGGATATTAATACATTAAGTCGGATTGCCATTTGGTCGAAATTGAGTTTTTGGTTTTCCATTAACGAATATGCAAAATTATCCTAGCCCGGATTCAGGATCGATGCGACTCTCCGGCGGTAGCAAGCCGGATTCCGTGCCGGAAGATCCTGTGTGGACTATATTGTCACGCTCCGCATCATTCTGGAGCAGGTCAACGAATTCCAAGAGTCCCTTTACTTGGTATTCATTGACTACGAAAAAGCTTTCGACCGTCTCAATCACGAGAATATGTGGGGCGCCCTGAGTGGGGCTGGGTCGGCCACACTCTACGTAGGGGCGGAAACGAAATCTGTAAACAAGCTTTAGACTGGAACCCAGCGAGACATCGCAGCAGAGGCAGACCCAGAGGCTCATGGCGGCGAAGCCTCAATAAAGAAATAAAAGAAGTCGACCGAAATCTAACCTGGCAACAGGTTAAAGCGATAGCCGGGCAACGATCAGGATGGAGATCTTTCAAGTCGGCCCTTTGCACCACCCGAGGTGTACAGGATCCATAAGTAAGTAAAATTAACGAATATGGTTAAAAGTTAAATTTATTCTGAAGTAATTACTAACTGTGTAAATAAATATTAAGTGGGAGAAGGAATATTAAGTAGAAGAAATAATATCCATGAGTAGAATAAGAACATCTTTGTTGCAATTAATTTTCTAGGAAATGTCCATGCAACCCAATCTGCCTATAAAAGCATAACTGTCTCATTTAGATAAGAAATCAAACAAAGATGGAACTGTTATGCTTGCAGCGGCAGTAAGGTTTATTTGGCTAAACGTCCTTTCGGTGTAATGTTTTTCGATCAAACGTCATTCGACTAAATGTCATGTGACGTCGCAGAACCGAAGCATTTCGTTGAGTTGCGAAGCGTATGTTGTTGAATGTTGATATTGATCCGCTCCAAGATGGCTTCACAATCGATTGCGGTATGCGGTATCTCTTCTGGTGCGGAGCAGCTCGAGATCTATTAAACTACATCTGCTCTCGTAGCTCGGCAACTGGAATAGATTTCTCCAAGGAAGCTTCCGAAGCGCGAAATGAAGGAAGCGGCGCTGGACGGATTCTAATCTTTCAGAGCCATTGCTGTAGGTCGGGCTCCAAACAGCTGCACAATATTCCAGTGTGGATCGAACGAGGGCATACAGAATACAGAGACTTCAGACAATAGACTTCGGTTCAAATTTTAGCGGTTCTGTAAATAAAACCTAGCGTCTTTGGAGCTTTATCGACAATATACGAGTCATGCTGCTTGAATGTTAATTGTGTGTCTGAAATAATTCCCAGATCCTTCACCGCCCAATTGTCGTACCATGCAGGTTGTAGGCGAATGTGTAGGTTGCTTCTTTCATGGAAAGGTTATGATGGACACTTAGTAGGGTCCAGTGTCAAGCGGTTTAACAAGCAACAACTGGCAAAGAGATCAAGCCGCTCTTGCAGATAGTAGCAGTTGGCGACTGAGTGGATCAAGAGGAAGATTTTAAAGTTGTCTGCGTACGATAAGTTGCGTTGCGAGTTTAAGGAACACTTGGAAAACCAAACAGTTGAGGAAGAGCTGGTTGGCCAAAAATCAATCAGACGAATGTCATTTGGCCGAAGGCCACTAGACTGAAAGTTGTTTGGCCGAATATGCCATTTGCCCGAACAAACCTTTCGGCTGAATCCCATCTAGCAGAAAGTCATCTAATTGAAATGCCATTTGGCCAAAATGGTCTTTTGACAGAGCAATTTGGCGGAACATGCCATACCGAAATGGTCTATTGTCATGAAAGGCTATTTGGCTGATCGTAATGTACGGCCGAATTAGTCATGATATAGGTATTTCGATTATATGGCCGAAAATGTAATTTAGCTGAATGTTATGCATGTGAAAAGTTTGAAGTGATTAATGACAATCCAGAAGTGAGAAGTAAGAAATAAGAAGTGAGAAATTAGAAAAGAGTCGTTCAATCATGTTCATATGTTCATATATTCATGTATCATATGTTCCGGGTTTCCCGAGGGTATGTTAAAATTGATTTTTTTCTTCTGCTTGTCATTTTATGTGACGTTTACTTCTATTATATTTTATGCTGAACTAGAACTAATATGTCGATCAAATTCACAATGTTTGTAATGTTGAAATCAAATTGCATATTCCTTGAAAAAGATCTAATAATGATCGAAACGTTGGAGAAAGACAACATACAGACTGAAATGTCAAATAAATCACCAAATTGTGGAAAAAGATCAATAGGTAGGAAAAACTTGTTATGAGGAACTTTTGTTATTGGTGTTTCCCCTTCCAAAATGTGCACACAAAAAGCAAAAGTCCACAGGAACCTTCACCGAGTTGTGACGTTACGTTAAACTCGAGTTTGTTTAATTGATTATAATTTTTCTATTTTATAATTTGCACACATCGTTGATTTTTTCGCAGTAAACGATTAAAAAATATATAAAATTATTCAAAAAGACTTTAAATTATTGGTTAAGTTTAAAAAAACATCAAATGTTTTAAAAATGTTCGATTAAGAGAAAAAAATTCACAATTATCTTAACTATCTAACTTAGTTTAGATAATCAGTCTGTGGAATTTATAAATTTGGAACGAAGAGCAAAAAATGAATCGAAAAGGAATCAAATTTATAAATTAAAATGTGTCTGGTTCCGATTTATTATATTGATTGGAATAACCTGAAATAGTTTATTGAAGTGCAACTGTAAGAAAAAACTTAATTCACCGAGTAGTGATACTGCCTTTCTCGCATTTAGCCAAGACACCAACCTTATATGTTGCTAATATGGGTCGATGTACCATTTTCTTTATAACTTTTAAGCGCAACGGTCGATCGTTATGAAATTCAATAGTGATCAACTAGAGTTTGTCGCCCGTCGAATGCTACTTGTTGCGAGGAAATCGGTTAAGAATTACTATACGAAAAGTTACACACGGACAGACAGACATTTGTTCAGCTCGACGAGCTGAGTAGATTGGTATATAACAATATGGGTCTCCGAGGCTTCTATAAAAAGTTCGTTTTTGGAGTGAAATGATAGCCTTTCGGTACAACTTTGTTGTACGAGAAAGGCAAAAACATTATTTGGTACTCGTTTGATCGTGTTGTGTGCAGTACGCAGATAGTTTGCATGATACGGTCGGGTTTGTTCTGTTTTGCACGAACGAAATAAAATATCTGCTTGTTGATCTTGTCGCATGCAGAACTATCGTGCGATTATTTGATAAATCATGTTTTACTTTCTGCGGTCGGCAAGTAAATTATCGAGTTTCTGATAAACACCCGGTTCGATAGGGAGTAACGTAAGTAGAACATTTCCAATGTGCATTAATATATCACCATCCCATAGCTCGCATCGCTTATTGAAGTGAATCTATAGATAAACTATCCCTGATAGCTAATTCCAAGCCCCTTTAATTTTTTCTGGTCAAATTGACCTGTTTGGTCTAATGTCTCATTCGGCCGTACACTGACGAAAATGGACGTAAGATGTTCAGGGAATCAATATTCGAGCAACGCCTAACAATATACCCTTTGTCATCAACAGAGTTTGTTACTGACAAACGCACCTCGCAACAAGCCTTCATCAGAACCTGAATGCAATATGACAAGAATCTTTTGCCTTGCATGTTCTGATATTTCCGAGAATACAATGCTATTTTTGTAATCAGAGTTAGATTTTCTAATATTTCCATAAAAGTAGAAACTACGATAACGCCAAACCGAAATATGCTGTAGAGATTGCATTATAACGGGATGAAAAGTTAGCAACGTAATTGTCTTCTTTTTGTTACTGACAATTTTTTTCGGATCTTTATCATTATTATCTCCGACAAAAATAAAGCTTTGTGGTACGGTTGGTTCTCTTTTGCCGCTTGTTTCGCATGCGCATCCAAGAAAAGTTGATTCCCTGAAGATATTTAATCAAAGACCTTATAAAGTTTTACCACAAGAAATCGGTATGAATTTCAATATGACGTTTTATGAAAGATGATTTTTGTTTAAAAAAAAACTAAAGTTCGGCAAACTGGGTTCGAACCATGAACGCCGGGATTGGGATTCTTGTATGCAGATCACATGTCCATCGACGTTTGAATGTACGGATAGGCAACTGCGTATATGAAGCGATGTTGGTGGTTTTATCTGTCAATGATTCACAAGGCGCCACGTATGATTTTCGATAGTCCAGTTCGCTGAGTGTTTGTCGCTATTGGCAACATGACATTTTAGACCAAACCGTTTTCGGCCTAATAACTGTTTCGGCCAAACGTTAAATTCCTTCGAACGGAATTTGGCTAGATGTTTTTTGACCAAGTGGCATTCGGCCAAATGATCTTTCCATTAGAAGAAAACACTTAACGGCTGCAGGAGTTCATCAACAGATGCCTGCGGTACATAATTTGAGCCTGGTGGCCTCGTAATTGGATATCAAACACCGAACTGCATCGTCGCGTGGGTCCCTCCCTCATTTGCTAAAAGTGAAAAGCTGCTACATTTGACTGCAATAGCAAGTGCTCCCAAAAATCATTCGCTCACAAAAGCGATTTGCTTGCAACGTCCGACTTAGCCGACATTCCCGAATAAAAAGCGCCAGAAGTAACATTGAGATCGTGAAGCATTGGATCAACTATACAGCGCCAATTATCACTCCGAAGCTTTAAAAGAAGTTAAATTGCTAACGAAAGAAATATCTCACAAATGATTATGAAGTAATCCAGAGATGATAGTACCACAACGAAAAGCCTCTGAATGGTGATGTGGCAACTGGCAGACAATGAGGGAGGTATGGTGATGAATTTGAGAGCATGCGTGCAAGGCATCAGATTTCCAGCTCCAAATCTCAAGGGGACCTAGAAAGGGATTGACCAACTACCGAGATAGATTAGATCGCAGTACCGTGTAATTATAAAGATTTGGAAGAGGAAAGTGCTACCAGATGGACTGGATTGAAGGCTAGATACGGTGAAAATGTCGCGAATACAATGTGCTAACAGACCAAAAAGAGTAATTCTTGCTGAAAAAATGCAGAAAACTAGTAACAAAAGTGACTGACGGCTACGGGGTGAAATTGGTAGAGGGTTGCGGCACAATGATGTTACTTGGTGCCTAATATTCAACAGGCATGAAATGGTAGTGATGAAATCGAGATGAACGATGTGTTCTTGAAGTTCGATGGAGTTGTTCAGGAAATGTCCTTCGAATCTCAACCGATAAGGCCAGACCTATCAATCATGAGTGATTTTGGAATCATGTGCACCGCATTTTCATTTTTGTTTTGTGGTGTTGATGTTTGACTTGTCACATGACTTGTTTGACTCAATTTTGAAAATGTCCATCGGTCCTCCAGATTCCAGTCTGGTCGGTACCGAATGGCATTGAAATATATCATTTTCAACTTGATTCTTTAAAACGATGAGATTTGGACCGTCATGCGACTTGTTTAGATTCGTCATATGCTATAGACAATTTTCCAATAACCTCAGTCCCCTATAGAATCTGGAACAGCTCTGGAATCAAATCGTGGATTGATTGGAAACTGTTGCATTTGAAAGTATTGCTAAATCTGGAGGAAATGCAAGTTGCTACAATGCTTGTGGAAGACCAAGGTGCACTTAAGGTTCTCGAATGAAAAGTTATGAGAACCATCGATTGAAAGGTTGAAGATGGAGATGGATATGTTAATGAACTAGGAATTTTATCTGTAATTGAGTAAACCATATAATTAACCGTTCATATCACGAAAATTGTAAGACTGTGGTAGACCGTAGCTTGTAAGTTGGACAATACCCCAGAGATAATGGTTCTCGATAGTGATACGACGGATACAAAAGGCGAGGTGCGCATGGTGCAAGGTTTCGACCAGGCGAAAGATGAGTTACGAATTCTCCCAAAAACTCAACGCCTTCAGAGTATTTGAATGTTCTGCCAAGAGTGGCGTTTACACAAAATACATACCACGGTGCACTCCCTTCGTTCAACACAGCCAACTATCCGCACTCGCATGACCATTTCGTCTCCGCTTCGCATCCCTTGAAACATCGCCGCTCGGAATGCCAACCGATAGCTAAGCGGTGATTCTGCTACCGGAGCGACTGAGCTGATGGCTCGCATTGTAGGATTCAGACAACCATTAGTCGTTACGATGGTTGCCGAGTTCAAAACACTGCCAGCCGAAGACTGTCGTTGCATAACAACATCGGACAGTCGGGTGAAATTCCAGCCTACAAAATGAAAATCTGTTTATTTTTTCTGTATTGTTCTGATCGGAACAGCCCGCAGGCAACTCACCATCTCCACTGCGGACTTGCGTTCGTAGCATCAGTTCCTCTCCCAGCACTACCGATCCACCGGGTTCGAGTGATCGTGTGAAACCATTTCCGTTCTCGGACCTCCGAAAAAGTCCCAGCTGCGTCCGAAAGGGCCGCTGGGACCCGCCGTATGCGAACGTACCGGATGCACTTCTTTCTTGCACGTCATTGTTCACACCAAGTCTCACGGAATGCGTTTTGGCTACGACACGTTGCTGTATTTTGCACTGTAGGGTGAGAATTGAATCAGCAGCTGTTCGCATTCCAGCAATTTGAGGAAACCTCAACCGCAAACACAGTTCTCGTGAATTCACTCCACACTGTTGAACACCACACCTTGCAAAGTTGTTAGAATCAATGTCCACTAGTAATCTGTTTTGGGCTACCCTTACATCACATCCACTTAAATCTACATCACTAGTCACATCCACAAGAGGAACACTATCGATAGCACTTTGTATTGTAAGTGAGGACCTGAAAAATCCTCCATTGTTGTCTAAACACGTTAAATCGTTTAGCTGCAACCTTATAGGGCGAGAACCGTTTGGAACTTCATCGCGTAATGCTCTACCAAAAGGTGGAATGTATGCATTGGCTGGTCGATCGTAGTTATAACCGGTATCGGTCGATGGATTAGAGAAACCCTCGTCCGCAAATGGGGGTATTGCAGAGCTCGGGGGATTGTACTGATATCCTGGTTCGGTTGTCACAATAATAATTTCATCACGTTGTGGCGGCTGTTGAGGTGGCGGTAAATAGTCGTTTACTGGTGGGTCCGAGAATGGAGTATCATCCGGGACATCAGAGTCTTCTTCTGGAGGGAGGTATTGAGTATCGATAGAGGGATACTCATCCGCGAGCGGTCTCTGAGGTGGTGGTTGCGGTTCATCAGCAAACGGTTGCTCCGGAGGGATATATGCGTTAGTGGGAGGGTTGTAGTAGTATCCTGGGAAGTCCTGTGGTGGAACAGTTGTTGTTCTCACTGGTTGCCGATTGATTATCACTTCCGGGAGAGGTGTGGTTGTGGTATATAAATTCTTGTATTCCGTATCCCTCCGAGGAGGCACCAATGCACGGGTAATACTTTTGCTTGCAAAAACGTCACTTCGCGTCGATTGTATCGAAACTAGAACAATAATCATCACTTCACCAATCATTTTTGACCGTTGCAATTGGAAGCTCGTTCCCGACCCGAACCTTTAACAAAACTAAGACTTCATTCCGAATGGTTTCCATTTTTATAACCATCGCTGAATGAATATCCCATAAGTATATCGAAAATCTACATATAACAAACCGAAATGATCACGCCGTGACAATTTCCTCAAGTTATTTCGAAACATATTAATTCCATTGTAGCACTCCAATGCGAGTACGCGAAAATGTATTTAAATTTTTGAAAGACCTCATGCACGCTTCACCGTCCGCGAGAAGAGTCCGGTATACAAATAGAACTTCACCACTCAGCAACTCCGGTGGATCAATTAAGTCATATTACTCACTTTCTGTAACAATGCCAATCGTGATTGGCAGCTTGTTCCAGATATCGCTTGCTACTACTCCTTCCGCTGCGTTCCAGCGCTAAAACTTATTCAATTTTTGTTTTCTTTGGTTAAACGCGCGGCGCCAGGCAGCACGACTCGTTCCAAACCAGTCGGCCTTCATGTTTACGAACCCCTATAGGACAACGGGCGCAGCAAAAAGAAATGACGAAAGCAAACCTATCAACCGTTGAATTGTAGTGAAACCTGACTGCGTGTCGCGGTGGAAGATTCTCCCGACATGTTCCGTATAGTTGAATCACTCTTCGAAAAAAAGTCGTGACAATCAGTGCGATTTTGGTCATGTACCTTGTCGTCGAAAGTGTGTACAGTGGGGATATTTGGGGGTATGTAATGTGCAGTTGAATACAAAAACCAGCTATGGTCATTGAGAAGATACTTTCAGTTTCGTTCCTACTTCTCCATGGGTAGAAGACAAGAAAAAACGCGACGTAAGCGCTTGAAATTACCAAAAAAGTGTTTGTTGTCGATTTATGACTATAGTTATTGAAAACAATGAGGGTAAACTGCCAAATAGTGGACCCCCCAGTAGCGGAATTTTGCTATTCTTGTCATAAGGCTTAGAAATTTTCAACATATTAACTCTGCTTGATATCTAACAACAAGCTCGGCATCCCCTCTTCACGATACATACATAAAACACCCAAATTCACGACGTTATTCATTGAAATTGAAATTTTAAAGACTAACTGAATTCGCCCTATAGTAGACCCCCTGGGGGTCCATAATAGGAAATTACTTCCCTATAGTCGACACTTCATTTGATTTTCATGTCCCGTTTCGGGACGTTCTTCTTCCCTATTATGGACCCCCAAAATATTCCTATAATGAACACTCTCGTGTTTATTTTTTTTTATAGAATTGTAAAAAATCATCTAATTTTACTTTCCATAGCATTTCCAATGCATGTAATCAAATCATAGGACTGTAAGGTAGGTTCTCCCGATAGAATTTCATAGCAAAATGTTGACATTGTGCAGTAATAATGCAAAAATGGCTGGAGGGCCCACTATTGGTTGGGGCTCCACTATTCGGCACTTTACCCTATTTGTTCTGAACACGGTGGTAATTGATAGACCCATCTATTCCATCTAATTCATAGTTGATTTATGGTAGTGGTTTGTTTTGGAAATATTGCCAGTCATCCGATTCGTTCGAAACATGTTTACATTCAATCAACTTTCGCTTAGCTTAGCTTGATTGACTGTACCCATCGTAGTTGCTTGTCGTGATTGGCCAAGGAACAACAAATAATGCACAGCTCACCAATTGAATAGTTTTCTCGGGACTAGAAAGCTATTCTCACTGTACATGCTTCGAAGTTTCTTTAATTCAAGACCAATAACGAGGCCGGCCACGTCCTCACAGTCAGCTAGGATAAGGGGAGGAAAATTAGTTCGACACTCATTGCTACAAGAGACCGAGGAATCCTCTGCATCTCCATGAGCGCACTGGAAAGGAATAGTATGTTAGCTGGGAAGGAAATATATTGGAAATCGCCTTGGTAAGCGACCAATTATTTCTTTTGAACGACGCCATATTCATGATGATACAAAAATGGAAAAGCAACGCGTGTCTTACGTATTTTCCCGAAGACTAATTCGATATCTTAACTACTTTGCGACGACTGAAACACGCACTGCACAACGCCTGCTCGATGGTTACTCAGAAACAAATTTTCATTTTATGATTAACTAGTTGCTAGGGAGTAAGTTCGGTTGTTGGCACCGTTCGGTTATGGGCACCCCTATGTATCTTTTGACTGATAAGAGATACTGTCATTCTGACAACCGTCATTTGTTTGCTATAATAGCATGATGTTTTGTGCTCAATATCAAACCGGATGGTCATCTCTACTTTGAACTAGAAACAAATAATTTTTTTGTACAAGAAAAACAACACGGAGGTTTTTTTTGGCCTTTTTCAAAGTGTCATAAATTGAAGTGATTTAATTAAAAAAGTGATTTCTAATGCGTATTTACACAGTAAATTTAATCTATTTTGAGGCCCAATGTCGATTGCCATCAAAATTTTAGCGCGAAATTTTTTTTCTTCACATTCCAAAAAGGCTGCGAAATTCGGTTGTGGGCACCCTTATTGGTTCGGTTATGGGCACCCTCATTTTATTGATAAATCATTCAATATCGTTTTAGTTGTCCCTCAACTTATTTTTAATAACGTTGTTGACATTGTTCGAAATAATGAGTTTATTTAATACTAGCAGACCCGACGAACTTCGTTTCGCCTAAAATTGATTAGTTCTCGAGTTATGCAAATATTTCGGTTTCAATTGTATGGGAGCCCCCATTTAAGGACCTTCTCCGACCCCAAAAACCTCTGCATATAAATTTTTACGCCGATCGGTTCAGTAGTTTCGGAGTCTATAAGGTTCAGACAGACAGAAATTCATTTTTATGTATATAGATTTTTGTTTGGGAATGTCTAGTTATTGTACACACACTGTTCGATCACACATCGTGCCGATGTCATCGTCGCTGTGCTGTGCTGCTGGCTATGGAAAAGAACGCGCCAAACAGAGCAGCGTGCATCGTTTTGTTCATTTTCTGTTCTGTTTATTGTTTCAACCTGCGCGCCAACACTGATCGTTTGGCGCGCAGATAGTCCAATTAGATTTAAATTTAAATTGTTTTGCACACGTCCCCAAATTTTGTATATTGTATCCGTACTAAGAGTCGCCTATAAAAGGCGACTCTGAAATCAATGTTCTGTACAGTGTTCGCAATAGTAACCTCCGAGTAGGCACGCTGCCTCTCGGAGGCAATAAATCAACCAGTCCAGTTCAAACCAGTAGTTTTTCTATATTGTCGCCCGGAGAATCACCATCAAAAATAATCACAACGTAGGGTCGTCCCACCCTGGACGAAACACACACTTTTTGTTACAAAACGTTGATCGATTTGCTTGCAACATGTTGCATTTGACGGGGAATGCTTTCCCATTGTTTCTTATTGAAAGCTGTTCCGATCGGACTATGGGATCAAAATTTATGGCCAAAATATTATTTTTTGATTTATCAGGATTTTTTTTGACTGTGATGCATACCAATAAAACGTAAATCAATGAAAAATTTAAACCCATTTACCTAAAGTGCTATTTTAGACCTTTCTTATGTGATTTTTTTCAACATCCTCCTTAATGCACCGAGGGAGGCATCATCACTGCTAGGTGAATTGATTTGAGTTTTTTAGTGTCTCCTGGCTTTTAGAACGAATGAACTATTCCTTGTCTTTGAATCGGGATAGTTTTTATTCATGCTTCTTTATTTTAAGCTAAGTTTTCAAGGGTGCCCACAACCGAACCACAAAATGAAAATGTCCAAAAATGTCAAATTTTCTAAATTGTTAATATTGCTTTCCAAATCGATGAAATCATACTAATTTATTTGCTAGTAGTAAGGTTATACGTTTAGCTTTCCATTGCTATGCAAATGTCGGCATAAGATCAACCAGGGCCAAAGTTGTGGATTAAGCAAAAAGGGTGCCCACAACCGAACCTCCTCCTCTACGATTAGCGATTAATCCCATCTAAACACTTTTTCGAGTTTTTCTTTTTCGAACTCAGCAAAATCGGGCACCGCTGTAGCTCAATAAATTTCAGAACTGAACTTCGCAGATAATTTCGGTTATTACTGATTCTCAACAAAATATTTATTGTATCTCAGCAACCGAAACGTCACCTTCACTAGGATATCGCCAATCATCTGGTTTGCTGAAACTCGATGGTGCAACCACGGAAATAATAAGTACATATATACAGATAACGCAGAATCAACATTTTGACATTTAACTGCGAGTTTTCTAAGCCACGTTATCATTTTTGCGTATATGTATGGGGCTAAAACGATGGTACTTTCATGCCCAGGGAAGTCCAGCTCGAAAATTTCCTAGACCGGACCGGGAATTGAACCCAGCCACCTTCAGCATGGTCTTTGCTTTTACGCGGATTTTGGGATTCACGCCTGTACATATTCCTAAGTGTTTTATTTCTTTCATAAAGGGTGTCTCACACCACATTGCATCACGTAAATAACGCTGTAGAAAATTAACTAGTTGACCGATCCTGTTAAAACTTTCAGTCAATAAGATATAACTCATTAGCAAGTTTTTGGCATATTTATTTCATTCAACTTCAATACCATAACCGCACGCTCGCACCTTACGCTTAACTTTAGTCAATACCCAACAAACATTGGAAGCTGAAGAAGAGCTTGTTTCGTGGCAAATAAGCTTCTTCAGCTAAAAAACTAGCTTGTTCAGCTTAAATTGTTTGTTGGGTAGGTTCTGCACAACATTTGGCTGCAGCTTCTTCTGTACAGAAACTCACTTGCTAGATATCTTATGTAAATATGGATTGAAACCAACTCCTGTGCGCCGATTGAAAATTTATTGACGGCGGCGTGATAGATCATTTTCTGCCAGCGGCGGCGGCGTCACGCCTTTGGTAATCGGCGTGAGCTTATGTCATGCATTAGAAATTCTCCGAAATTCTCCAGCTTCCGATCTGGGAGCTGCTCCAGGAATTCCTCTGGAAGCTCCTCTAGGTATTCCTACGGAAGTTCCTCCAAGAATTCCTCCGGAAGTTCCTCCAGGAGTATGGTATTGGAAACGACTGGAAATAGTTTTTATGTAGAAATTTTGGCTATCTCAGTCTTTAAAACCATTAAACGATTAGCGTCTCCACATCTCCAGTTCACCGTAGAAAAAGAATCCAACAACAAGCTTCCGTTTCTAGACACGCTCATTACCCGACACGAAGACCAGACTCTCAGCACCAGCTGGTATTCCAAGCCCATCGCATCTGGACGACTGATGAATTTCCACTCTTTCCATCCAACTACAATGAAGATAAACATAGCATCAAACTACATAGACCGAGTAATAAGACTGACAACGAATACAAACTGGAACATCCTAAAGCAGATCATATTTCAAAATCTTCGCCAAAACAACTATCCTGCAGCATTAATCAACAGAATCCTATGTCACATCAACACCCAGGACAATAACCAAACCTACGACCAATCATCCATCACAGCCCTACTATCTTCACCTGTTTCGCAACCATCATCATGCCATCAACATAGCTCAACCACATCACCACAACATCAAATGGATCCGAACAGCATCAATTCAGCAACAGTTAACATGACTTCCGCTCCAAACTCCATCAGCATCCAAAATCCACATCTGCCAACACAAACCGCCTACAAATCGATTCCGTTCATCCCCCAGCTGACCACCAACATCGCACACTGCCTAAAAATTGACTATCCACAGGTAAAATTAGCATACCGTACCGTAAAAACAACTAAAAACATCTTAAAACGGGTAAAAGATCCAGTCCCCATAACACATCAACCAAATGTTATTTACAAAATCCCATGCAAAAAATGTGATAACACATACATTGGTATGACTAGAAACCAATTAAAAACACGACTAAGTGGACATCAAACACACATAAATAAACACCAAAAGCTCGTAGAAGTAAACACCACACAGACAAATAATGAGATAGCTAGACTAAGAGAAACAACAGCACTGATGAAACACATTATTGATCAAGACCATGAATTTGACTTAACTAAAACAAGCATACTAGACCATTCTCGCAGAGCCTCAGCTCTCCCCATCTTAGAGATGTGCCACATCTCAAATCACACTGTCAATTACCGCACAGATGTTGATAATCTCAACACAACATATGCTGGCATACTACACACTATCAAAAACTACAAGAGTAGAAAGCACAGACGAACAGATGAGATTAACAACACACAGAGTTTGAATCCGGGATAAAACTAATGAACATAAATTCACCATTTTCAAAACAGTCGTTGTTATGTCGAGCACTGTGACCGTTGATAAAATATCAAGTTCTATAACTAAAACACCGCAAAAGTAAGAATTACCTCATAAAACAATGTATATTAACTAAATACTAATATATGACACATTTAGAAGCCAATACTATGACCATACGACACCCAGAACGACATGTAAATTAGGACAAAAACGATTGACCAAGTAAGATTAGATTAAGTAACTGAAACTGTGCAACATTGTAACAAAACATTCTCTCAAAAAATATAGTTTTTCCCTTGAAAAAGGCCACATCCAATGGCCGAAACGTCGGGCAGAGTAAAACGCTAATCGTTTAATGGTTGTAAAGACTGAGATAGCCAAAATTTCTACATATGTTCCTCCAGAAGTTCCTCCAGGAATTCGTCCAGCTCCAGGAATTCGTCCAGAAGTTCCTCCAGGAATTCCTCCTAGAATTCTTCCGGAAGTTCCTCCAGGAATTTTTCCGGAAATTTCTCCAGGAATTCCTCCGGAAGTTTCTCCAGGAATTTCCCCGCAATTTACCCGGAAGTTCCTCTAAGAATTTCACCTGAAGTTCCTCCAGGAATTTCTCAATAAGTTCCTCCAGGAATTCCTCTGGAAGTTCCTCCAGGAATTCCTCCAGAAGTTCCTCCACGAATTTCTCTATAAGTTCCACCAGAAATTCCTCTGGAAGTTCCTCCAGGAATTCCTAAGGAAGTTCCTTCAGGAATTCTCTGGAAGTGCCTCCAGGAATTTCTCCTGAAGTTCCTCCAGGAATTCCTCCGGAAGTGCCTCCAGGAGTTTCTTCGGAAGTTTCGCCAGGAATTCCCTCGGAAGTTCTTCCAGGAATTCCTCCAGGAATTCCTCTGGAAGTTCCTCTAAGGATTTATCAGGATGTTTCTCCAGGAATTTCTGCGGAAGCTTCTTTAAGAATTCATCCGGAAATTCCTCTGAAAGTTCCTTCAGGAACTCCTTCGGAAGTTCCTCCGAGAATTCCTCTGGAAGTTTCTCCAGGAATTTCTCCTAAAGTTTCGCCAGGAATTCCTCCGAAAGTTCCGCCAGGAATTCCTGCGAAAGTTCCGCCAGGTATTTCTCTGGAAGTTTCTCCAAGCATTCCCCCAGGAATTCCTCCGGAAGTTCCTCCAGGAGTTTCTCCGGAAGTTCATCCAGGAATTCCTCCTAAAGTTTTGCCAGGAATTCCTCCGGAAGTTCCGCCAGGTATTTCTCCGGAAGTTTCTCCAGGCATTCCTCCAGGAATTCCTCCGGTAGTTCTTCCAGGAATTCCTCCAGGAGTTCCTCTAAGGATTCATCAGGATGTTTCTCCAGGAATTTTTCCGGAAGCTTCTTTAATAATTCATCCGGAAGTTCCTTCAGGAATTCCTTCGGAAGTTCCTAGAAGAACTTCTTCTGAAGTTCCTTCAGGAATTTATCCGGAAGCTATTCCAAGGATTTCTCCGGAAATTCCTCCGGAGGCTACTCCAGGAACTCATCTGGAAGTTCCTCCATGAATTTCTCCGGAAGCTCCTTCAGGAGTCCCCTCAGGAATTTCTCCTGAATATCTCCCTGGAGTTTTTCCAAAAACTCCTCCAAGAACACTTAATAAATTCCTTCGCAAACTCTACAGAAATTACCACGAGGATACTTCAGATATTTCTTCCGAAATTCGCATGGCATTCCACTAGACCAACCTCTTGGGAATTCTACGGGAAAATTGTCCAGGAATTCTTAAAGAACTTCTTATGAAAATTGAAATCTACTGAAAAATACTACTCAAAGCGAAAGGGAGTAGATGAAAGTAATGAAGATACAGATTCGATTGACACCGCAAGCCAGCGGCAACTGTGAAATGAATAGAAACTGAAGATTAGAAGAACAGGCAAAATAACAGCGATTTCCACCTGCTAATGTGCTGTTCGGCATGCGTTAGCAGTTCTATTGATTCGTGGCATATTTTCAGGGATTCATACAAGAGCGCGCTTGGATAGTGACTGACTGCCCTTCTACGCATAGTTGTCCCATGTTAGTTTTTGTGGATTTTGACTTTTCACCATAGAGCAGTCTATTTTGATGTATACTTTTAGAAAACTCTAACAGATTTCGAACTTTGTTCGGAAAATCATTGAAAACAACATCAAGTCTATTTGTCCCATTACTTAATTTCTACGCATAATTGTCTCGCGGTGATTAAATTCATCATTATGGCGGATTCTGTTATTTTATGGAGCAACACACATTGAAATAGCATTTTCTGTTTCGATCTTGCAATCTTAGCCTGTTGCACTGGTTTAATGGGTGCAATTTATACAATACTCATTCTAAGCGACATCATCACTTCAACCACGTGGAAGGTTCACTTCCATAGATAAAGCATGTGGAGACATATGTCAATCGCAGTAGTCATTCACGAAATCATGCATTGAACGGGGCTGATATGCGTAGAAACCATAAAACAAGTGCTCTATTTCTCGGCATAACTGTCCCGCCAAACTATTTTCATGATCTTTGTCGCAAATTCTATTTGTGAGTGAAAAATAAGAATGATTTCAATGAAATTAAGTCTTCTGAATGGTTCTGTAATGTAATAATCTTATATTGCATTATGGTTATGCGCCAGCAATGAAAATGAGTGTTCAATTTCAAACGCCATTTTCTCATTTGTCGTTTTTTGAATTTGGTACAAGCATGCGTAGAACGGCAGTGAAGTTCAAACATATTTTTGCTTGTTCTTATGAGTTCCGAATTTGTTTTTGTACAGAGATCTGATTTCATTGCGTATGGCATTTCGGAATCTCACCTTTACACAGAGCTCTAATCAGTCAGAGGGTTTAGCAGATCCACCAAATTCATATCCGCTTCTTTCCTAATTAGTCAGCGCTCTGGAACTTGTAGTTTCATGTTGTCGGCTTCGAAACCAGACTAAGATATAGTAACGTTTTTATAATTTACTCCGTTCAAAAGCTGCAAAATATTGGTCATTTGAAAGCAAGTTATAGTCGTTCCATACTCTTTCGAACATCACTCATAAGTATTAACAAGAATAGTAAGAACTAGAGAACAGTGTGATAGATCTTATTCCGTAATGCACCACCAAAAAGGTGTCTACCCAGCATTACAGGCTTCGTAAACTGCCTGGCTAATTGTTTCACCCTCAGGCCATTCATCCTCTCGGTATGGGTCGCCTGACACCTTGGGATTTAGGGTTATTGTCACCTTAACTGTTGTAGCGAGCCTGGCGATATGACCGGATTTACACTGTTACGCACTACTTCAGAAAATCCATATCCCAGCGTAATGCCAATCATTATTCTCAAACAAGCGATACCGACGAAGGTAACATGGTTCGCGAGTATTATATAGGCGGAGCATCCGGTAGTGAGCATTGAACATCATGTACTTTGGAGTGTTTCGATTGAGTTTCCCACTCGGTGTAAAACTAGAGAATAGTGATAAATAAAAAATAGAATGGAATAGCTATTAGATTTCACAAATAATTGTATGTCCAAAACTTTCTCGTCATAATTTTTGTACAAATGAGCTGCATAACCCAGTGGCTCAATAATAACCGGAGATTTCTTTTGGTCTGCCGATTTCCACACATTTTTCCAAACATAAACGGACGTCATACCATTTCGAAACTCTATAAGAGTGGAAAGGTAAAACAGTGAAATTCTCCGTAAAAATAAGACTAATACATGCATAATATAGCTATATAATCGGGTTGGTGAATAGTTGATGCAATTAAAATTAATTTATTGATTTTCCGATCTTCTTTTACGTAAATGTTACATTAGTTGCGTTGTGGACAGTGAACAGACGGCTCCTGGGCAGAAAGTTGCGTTTCGTTTTAGCTGATTTTATTTAGCTACTAAGCCCTCAGTAAAGATAGGAAAAACGTTTTACCGCTTCGCTGCGTTAGACAAGTACCGCCGCCAAAGAAGTCCTTCCCGAGTTTGGTTCTGTTTTATGAATTAAACATGGGAAAGTCACATAAATTAAGCACTTTGCGCGATACTCTCGACGATGATGACTGGACTAGTGGCGGCGGTATGGAGTAGTATTTTCTGTAGATCTTAGCTACCGAACCACGCACTTGCATGCGTTTTGTTGTTGGTTTTAGGCATAACGCGGGAGGCGTGTAATTGCATTTAATGGTACTCCTTTAGTTGACAACTTTGTCGGTAAAATGCCAACTGGCAGCCAGCCTCGAATTGAACTGTTTGATTTATGTCGATTCCGTGGTCGGTGTGCGCAGACTTGGCGGCAGTGGACTATAATTTAAAACGGTAGTCGAGCTCGAAGTATTAAATGTTCGATCGGAACATGTTGATTGGGGACACAACAGTGGGCATCGAGCGTAGAAACAGCAGCGGGTTGTGTCTGCTCCGGCTCCGTTACAGTCGGAGTAGGTTAATGTCCTTTCATATTGGTCGTTAATGAAATAATAATCACCAACAAATCATTATCGCGTAGAGGTACGACTTTGCTGAACGAGGTTGATTTATCAATTAACAGCGTTTTCGATTTTATGTGCGGATGAGTGACAGAAGTGGCTGTTTGCTTTGACACGTTTGCCGAGTAACACATGTTATTAGACGCCTAGCGATGTGATTAAACATTTGCTGTTTTGAGCGAGATTATTGCACAACTTTGGCACTCTATAAAATGCAATCCACAGTAAGTATTATTTCAAGCATAGAAGCAAAATTTTAACTTATTTTTAGTTATTCTTTATATTATTAAACCGGTAACAAACCTAAATATTACCTTTTGTTACTGGTAACATGATAATGTCAAAACGATTGTGAAGATGATTGCACATATATACCTTCTTGAGATGGAGTGGACCTTTCGATATCTTATTGTGGCACGGGGCGCTCTTGAAATGTGATTGTAAGTTTGCCAGTTGAGAATGTTAAAAGCTTGCAATATGTTGGTAGCCAAATGGCGTCAGTCGGTGATACATACTAATGTTCACATAGGCGCACGGATCAAGAAGAGTTAGGCCCCTACATTTTCAGCATAATTGTTCATCTAAATGTTGGATTCACAGGAAAAATATTGACTAATATCTTCCACATAATGTACGTACATATTCACATATGAGTTTTCAGAACATTGTAAAAAAAAATATTGGAGTTCAAATTTGACTCTATTCTGAAGACACAAATATCCGAAACCTGGGGATTATTTTGCTGCTGAGATAATGAAAAAGAATCTAAATCATTTGAATCCATTACCACATTGTTTGATAATTCAAAAGACTTAATCAACTTTAGTAATCCTGAACGTTATGCCAGTAATCAATTTCCAGAGATACGAGATGTTCACGGTTCTCCAAAACGTCATCGAGTTCATCCCAAGGTATCCACCAGATCAACCATGGCTTTTGCAATGCCCTCATCATCGGTACATATGTATATACCAAATCCGGTATATACCCCTGTATTTTAAGATGGTTTTGCTAAAATATTACTAAACATTGATGAAAAACTGAAGTGATGCTATTTTTATGTTGCACCATTTTTCATGATTGTTCACCTTAAATGTAAATGGTCTGCACTAATATCCATGTTATGTACTGCAAAGTAGTCAGACAGACTGCGCTTACATTCTAAACTGAAATTACCATGATTTATAGATAATATTAGAAAAAAATTGTGATGCTTTTTTATTTCGCTCAGTGTACTCATTATCGTGGCTTTTAGCTCGAGGCTAGTTTTTAAACCAAAGCGACCGTTTTATCTTGACTGAGATGTTCTGTACAATTTTTTAAAATACGTGACATGTTATGAATTTCAATGAATTCACACTCATCAATTTATCATTCATTCAATAAGTCACCCATTGCTTTCATATCAGTGCGTGATATAGCCATCTTGGCACAAGCCCATAATCGTCACGCAATTCCCCATTAGACAACAATTATACACGAGACAGACGATATGTCCTCATCCGGCGCACCGAACCGGACCCGGCAGATTAGAAGCAAATCGACACTGTGCCTGTGGCATGTTGGTATCGTAACGTGAACAAAAAAAAACGGAGTCATGATTATGATTCGTCGTCGCCGTCGTCGTGCTCTGGAAAGAGGCTCGTCAACTGTCTCTGACCGTTCGATCGTTCGCTGTTACTAACTACGCATTGATTGGCTGAGATTGTCGCTGACTGGTGTCAGATAAATCATCAATCCAAGGGTGCTGCAACACCATGCTCAACTTTTTCGCACTCTATAATGGAGATTTTAAATCGGTCTTTAAAAAGCCATAAAACCTATCGAACTATAATTATTTAATTTGATTACAGACACTTATAAGGAATTATTAGCACATTTTGTGAAAATTGCATTTAATCACTTGTGAAGCAGAAGCCAAGCTGAGACATCAGTTCGTTTACTAACATGCTTGTTTCGCGGTTGGCAGGCACTGTTTTGCCAGCGGCAGCATAATCCACGTGATTGAAGTAGGGCTCGTTTCTTCTGTAGGTCACATCAAATGCAATTACGATAGAACATATTGAAATGTTTTACTAACGCAGTATCTAGAAATTATTCGCTTGTTTCGTTGTCATAAAATTGAACGAATGTGCGCGCTGTTAAAACCCTTTCGAGAGCAAACTGAAATGAAAAGAATTTTGATTAGATTTTCCGATTGTTATGCCGCTGGGTTTGCAACGTGGGAGACTAATAAGGTCTCTTAAAAGCTTGTCCGTTCCATTCTACTTAATCCTTGGAGCAATGGAATTTACTATTAATTGCACTGTTCGTTGGTTTGTCAACCACCGTAACCGTAATGGACGACAATAACAAGGTTAACCCTCAATATAGAAAATAAATTTGTTGTTGAACCGTTATTCAGTTGATCATTGAAATAACACAAAACCCTGACAAGCGCTAATGATGCATTGTTAAACATAGTATTTCGGCCATAACTTTTGAGCCCAGAAGATGCGCATTGTTATTGTTCCTAATAACAATTTTCGGAAATTTATCATTCCGCTTCTTTATACTACCGATTTTAATAATCACTGCGTGCACACTAACTTTTTCTTTCTCGAGCTCGGCAAAATCGGGCACCGCTGTAGCTCAGTGAATTTCAGAACTGAACTTCGGCATAAAATTTGGTTTATTACTGATTTTCGGCAAAATATTTACCATATCTCAGCAACTGAAACGTCACTTTTACTGAGATCTCGGCAAAAATCATGTTTGCTGAAACTCGGCGGTGCCCACCTCGGGAAAATAAACAGAAAATGCTGAGATCTCGGTGAAAAAAATTAAGTGTGTGATCCTAAACATTTTAAGCTTTTATTAGTCATTTAGATAATTTAGGAGCTTTTGGGAGGCTTTTTATCTTATTATACTTCTTAATAAACTACACACTTAATTTTTTTTACCGGGATCTCAGCAAAATGTTGAACTTTTACCGAGAATCGCACAGCCGTGCCCCAGCAAACATGTTTTTGCCGAGATTTCTGTCAAAATTGCTGATAATCAGCAAATAATTTGCCGAAAATCAGTTAATAAACCCTTTTTTTGCCGGAATATAAGTTTTTTATTTTGCTGGCGCACGGCTGTGTGGATTTTTGTCGAGCTGCAGAAATAAAAACTGAGTGTGTAGGATTTTTACTCTAGTGTAACTCATTTTCTAACACTTCAATCTTTAATAAAAATAAGGATGAATATGCTATTAAATACGCTCCACATTTCAACTAACCGTTATAGAATATAATACTTGAATTCAATCAATTTATATTATTTAAAGTCTTTCAAAAACACTTTCTATTTGATAGATCTATCTGATCTGTGACGCACAGATTGGACAATTCAATTGTGTTTTACGAATATGATCTGTCAGCTTCGCAACTATGTAGTTCTATTGCCCCTTTCAGAGCTGGGTGTTTCTGTAGGTACTAAAGGTGAATCGTCGGAAGCCGTAACACGCATCATCGAGGTCCTCGCTTCTGATCGGTTCGCGATCGAGGTGGCAATTGAATGGCTGAACGATTATGCTGGGAGTTGAATGTCTCAAGGGTTATCGGAATCCACCGACTTCAGCAAACCCTGTGGACAATTGGGCTTCTTTCGCACGAAGCGAACCGCAATACAAATGCACGATTCACCAACAACTTTTTCTTTTCTCACTTTTCGTGACGATAAAAAAACCTACGCAACACTCTTAAAAATAATGAAGTTTGCATATGAGTGAGTCGTTATTGGATTTAATTTTTTGGCGACTCAAATTCAATTTTCTATTCTTTTTTATGTACCCTGCAAAACATTTTCTCTGCTTCAAGAAAAATATAAATTTCCGTCAAGATTAGGAATTCACATTCTTTTAATTGCTGTGAAATTATATTCAATGAGATGTAAATCCTAAAGAAAATAAGCATGATGTCATCAAAATTTATCGACGCCCCAAATGGCAGTTAAGCATCAAAAATTTGGTAAAAATTGTTTTCAAAAATTAACGGGGTTGTTTAAGAATACTGTATGTATTCTAAAAATCTTAAAATTAAAAAATCTAAAAAATAAAAAAATCTGAAAAATTAAGAACCTGAAAAACTAAAAATCTAAAAAATCAAAAATCTGAAAAATAAAAAATCTAAAAAAAAAACAAAAAATTTAAAACTTAAAAAATTTAAAATTAAAAAAAATTAAAAATAAATTTATAAAACCTGAAAATCTAAAAGTTTTAAGATTTAAAGATCCAAAGATCCAAACATCTAAAAATCTAAAAAATCTAAAAATCTGAAAATCTTAAAATCAAAACATCTTAATATCTAAAAATTCTAAATTCCAAAAATCAGAAAATCTTGAAAAAGAGATCTAAAAATCTAAAAATCTAAAAATCTAAAAATCTAAAAATCTAAAAATCTAAAAATCTAAAACTCTAAAAATCTAAAAATCTAAAAATCTAAAAATCTAAAAATCTAAAAATCTAAAAATCTAAAAATCTAAAAATCTAAAAATCTAAAAATCTAAAAATCTAAAAATCTAAAAATCTAAAAATCTAAAAAATCTAAAAATCTAAAAATCTAAAAATCTAAAAATCTAAAAATCAAAAAATCAAAAAATCTAAAAATCAAAAAATCTAAAAATCTAAAAATCTAAAAAACTAAAAATCTAAAAATCTAAAAATCTAAAAATCTAAAAATCTAAAAATCTAAAAATCTAAAAATCTAAAAATCTAAAAATCTAACAATCTAAAAATCTAAAAATCTAAAAATCTAAAAATCTAAAAATCTAAAAATCTAAAAATCTAAATATCTAAAAATCAAAAAATCTAAAAATCTAAAAATCTAAAAATCTAAAAAAATAAAAATCCAAAAATCTAAAGATCTGAAGATCAAAAATCTAAGAATCTATAAATCCAAAAAATTTAACACCTAAGAATCTGAAAATCCAAAAATCAAAAATCGAAAAATTTAAAATTCTAAAATCTAATATCTACAAATTTAAAAATCTAAAAATCTAAAAATCTAAGAATCTGAAAATCCAAAAATCAAAAATCTAAAAATCGAAAAATTTTAAATTCTAAAATCTAATATCTACAAATTGAAAAATCTAAAATCTAAATCTAAAAATCTAAAAATCTAAAAATCTAAAAATCAAAAATCAAAAATCTAAAAATCTAAAAATCTAAAAATCTAAAAATCTAAAATCTAAAATCTAAAAATCTAAAAATCTAAAATCTAAAAATCTAAAATCTAAAAATCTAAAATCTAAAAATCTTAAAATCTCAAAATCTAAAATCAAAAGATCTCAAAATATTAAATCTAAAATTCTAAAAATCTGAAAATCCAATAATCCAAAAATCTAAAAATCTAAAAATCTAAAAATTTAAAAATCCTTAAATCTAAAGATTTTGAAATCTTAAAATCTAAAAATCTAAAAATCTAAAAATCTAAAAATCTAAAAATCTAAAAATCTAAAAATCTGAAAATCTAAAAATCTAAAAATCTCAAGATCTCAAAATCTAAGAATCTAAAAATCTAAAAATCTAAAACTCTATTGAAAACTAATTCTAAAAATCTAAAAATCGTAAATTCTATAAATCTAAAATATAAAAATCTAAAAATCTTAAAATCTCAAAATCTAAAAATCTAAAAATCTAAAAATCTAAAAATCTAAAAATCTAAAAATCTAAAAATCTAAAAATCTAAAAATCTAAAAATCTTAAGATCTAAAAATCTAAAAATCTAAAACCCTAAAATCTAAAAATCTAAAGATTCAAAAATCTAAAAATCTAAAAATCTAAAAATCTAAAAATCTAAAAATCTAAAAATCTAAAAATCTAAAAATCTAAAAATCTAAAAATCTAAAAATCTAAAAATCTAAAAATCTTAAAATCTAAAAATCCAAAAATCTAAAAATCTGAAAATCTAAAAATTCAAAACTCTTAAAATTCAAAGATCTAAAAATCTAAAATCTAAAAATCTAAAAATCTAAAAATCTAAAATCTAAAAATCTAAAAATCTAAAAATCTAAAAATCTAAAATCTAAAAATCTAAAATCTAAAAATCTAAAATTTAAAAATCTAAAAATCTAAAAATCTAAAAATCTAAAAATCTAAAAATCTAAAAATCTAAAAATCTAAAAATCTACAAATCTAAAAATCTAAAAATCTAAAAATCTAAAAATCTAAAAATCTAAAAATCTAAAAATCTAAAAATCTAAAAATCTAAAAATCTAAAAATCTAAAAATCTAAAAATCTAAAAATCTAAAAATTTAAAAATCTAAAAATCTGAAAATCTAAAAATCTAAAAATCTAAAAATCTAAAAGTCTAAAAATCTTAAAATCTAGAGATCTTAAAATCTGAAAATTTAAAAATCTAAATTTATTAAACTCTAAAAGTCCAAAAATCTAAAAAAATTAGAATTTAAAAATTTTTAAATCTAAATTTATAAAAATTTAAAAATCTAAAAATTTTGGAATTTAAAAATCTAAAAATCTAAAAATCTAAAAATCTAAATATCTAAAAATCTAAAAATTTAAAAATCTAAAAATCTAAAAATCAAAGAATCTAAAAATTTAAAAATCTAAAAATTTAAAAATCTAAAAATTTAGATTTCTAAAATTTTAAAAATTTAAAAATCTAAATATCTTAAAATCTAAATATCTAAAAATCTAAAAATCTGAAAATCTAAAAATCTAAAAATCTGAAAATCTAAAGATCCAAAAATCTAAAAATCTAAAAATCTAAAAATCTAAAAATCTAAAAATCTAAAAATCTAAAAATCTAAAAATCTAAAAATCTAAAAATCTAAAAATCTAAAAATCTAAAAATCTAAAAATCCAAAAATCTAAAAATCTTAAAATCTTAAAATCTTAAAATCTTAAAATCTTAAAATCCTAAAATCTAAAAATCTAAAGAGCTAAAAATCCAAGAATCTTAAAATCTAAGAATCTAAAAATCTAAAAAATTTAAAAATCTAAAAATCTAAAAATTTAAAAATCTAAAAATCTAAAAATCTAAAAATCTGAAAATCTGAAGATCTTAAAATCTGAAAATCTAAAAATCTAAAAATCTATAAATCTAAAAATCTAAAAATCTAAAAATCTAAAAATCAATCTAAAGGGCCAAAAATCTAAAACTTTAAAAATCTAAAATCTAAAAATTTAACAATCTCAATTTTTAGATCTTTAGATTCCAAATGATTCAAAAAATCTAATAAGAAGAATTACGAATTTTAAATTTTAAAACCTTAAAATCGAAAATCGAAAAATCTAAAAGCCAAAAAAAAAATCAAAAAAATCTAATTGATGCAGGATTGACTGTAACTTTTATATTTATTTTATAGCTACGCAGTCTTTATTTATAGAAACGAGTTTATTTGTTGCCCAGCGTTCGGACACGGGGATTGTATCTTCCTTCCTTCCTAAAAATCTAAAAATCTAAAAATCTAAAAATCTAAAAATCTAAAAATCTAAAAATCTAAAAATCTAAAAATCTAAAAATCTAAAAATCTAAAAATCTAAAAATCTAAAAATCTAAAAATCTAAAAATCTAAAAATCTAAAAATCTAAAAATCTAAAAATCTAAAAATTTAAAAATTTAAAAATTTAAAAATCTAAAAATCTAAAAATCTACAGGTCTAAAAATCTAAAAATCTAAAAATCTAAAAATCTAAAAATCTTAAAATCTAAAAATCTAAAAATCTAAAAATCTAAAAATCTAAAAATCTAAAAATCTAAAAATCTAAAAATCTAAAAATTTAAAAATCTAAAAATCTAAAAATCTAAAAAGCTAAAAATCTAAAAATCTAAAAATCTAAAAATCTAAAAATCTAAAAATCTAAAAATCTAAAAATCTAAAATTTTAAAAATCTAAAAATCTAAAATTCTAAAGATCCAAAAATCTAAAACTTTAAAAATCTAAAATCTAAAAATTTAACAATCTCAATTTTTAGATCTTTAGATTTCAAATGATTCAAAAAATCTAATAAGAAGAACTACGAATTTTAAATTTTAAAACCTTAAAATCGAAAATCGAAAAATCTAAAAGCCAAAAAAAATCAAAAAAGCTAATTGATGTAGGGTTGACTGTAACTTTTATGTTTATTTTATAGCTACGCAGTCTTTATTTATAGAAACGAGTTTATTTGTTGCCCAGCGTTCGGACACGGGGATTGTATCTTCCTCAGGGGGTACTGCAATTTTGTTTATATACTATGTGTGTTTTTCAAAGAAAATTATTGGGGAATTACGGCTTACATTACTTGTGTCACACTTCTTTCTTCTCACTTCTCACTTTTCACAATTTACAATTTCACTTTTTGTTTTTTTTTCTCACTTCTCAAATCTATCACTTCAAACTTCTGGCCAAGGGGGACCCGTAGCGTAGATGGCTACACATTCCCCTTACAAGCGGATGGTCATGGGTTCGATTCCCAGCCCCAGCTTTCTGTTACGGCTGCCTGATGACGACTAATAACTTGTTCTTCTCGGAGGCATTCTTCCAACGTAGCCAGATAAATGGCAACCGAACAATGCAACGATCATTGGATAGACGACATGTATAAACGGACACAATTGACTCACGATGAGATGGACTGGCAACGACAATAATAATGAGTAATGGAAATCTAAAAGTAGATTCTGTGTGGATTCAGTACAGCAGAATATCACAGTAGGTCTTGGCACAGTAGCGGTTAAGTAATACAGAGTGCCTAACAAATAAAGAAAGAAATAAATAAAACTTCAGGCCTCTCACTTTTCAATTCTCACATCACTTAATAATTTACTTTTTACTTTTCTTTTCTCATTTTTCGTTTTTCACATCTCACTTCACAATTGTCATTTCGAATTTGTCACTTCTCACTTCTTATCTGTAACTACTTACTTCTCATTTCTTACTTCTTACTTTTCACTTCTCACTTCCCACTCCTCACTTCACAGTTCTCATTTATCAAATTTCACAATTCCCACTTTTCGCTTTCCAATTCTTACTTCTCACTTCTCACCTTTTACTTCTCACTTTTCACAATATACTTTTCCCAATTTACTTTTCTTTTCTCCTTTTTTATTTCTCACTTCTTACTTCACACTTCTCACTTCATACTTCTTCAGTTTCTTTCCTTCCTTTTCAAAAATTGTCAAGTTTAACATTTTACCAGGGCCTAATTTTTTTCATTATTTTTTTCTAAATCGATGTAACTTTAAAAATACAAGACCTACAAAAAAGTCTTGTATGGCGGACTGCCGCGAAATTCCCTGAAGTTTTTTGAAAAAATATCCAAAAAATAAAAAAAAAAACGATTTGTATACTGAAAAAAAAAATAGTTTTTGAAATTTAAATCGATATTACAAAAAACCTCATCTCAGAAATCGAAAATATAAATCCTTTTCAAATGTTGGTCCACTTCAATGTTAGATTTTGCTAAATTGCTTCCTAAACAAATTTTTATACGTCCAAAATGTGTTGTTGATTGATGATAGGCTGCTGAACCTATAATTGGCGCTGTAGGCATAAAACACACTGATAAATTTTCACTCAATATAGACATGAAAAAGTTTTTGTTAGAAAAACATTTTTCCTTAAATATGTCACAGGAACATTATTCCCAAAAAAGTTAGATAATTAAAATACCTATCTGCAGAAAAAATTTCATCGATTTCTGAGATGAGTTTTTTTTTGTAATATCGATTTTAATTTTAAAAACTATTTTTTTTCAGTGTGCAAATCGGTTTTTAATTTTTTAGATATTTTTCCAAATAACTTCAGGAAATTTCGCGACTGTCTGCCATACAACACATTTTTGTAGGTCTTGTATTTTTAAAGTTACATCGATTTTAAAAAAATCAATGAAAAAAATTTGGCAGAGTGGCTTAGAAATAACCAGAGCGTTAATGAATAAAGCTTCCAATGAATGATTAAGTTTATTATGATTAAACCATTTAACTCTATGATCAAAGATTATGATTAATGATTTATTCATTTTTGACAATGATTAATGATTATGATTTACGATTAAAATGATTTTTGACAATGATTAACGATTATGATTAAAGAATAAAATGTTTGAAGTATGATTAACGATTAACGATCGTGATTAAATGTTGACACAATATGTGTATGATTAATGATTAACGAACGATATGATTAATGATTAATGATTATGAATAATCAAATTAAATGTTTTGCATAGTGATCAATAATCAAATGACCTTTCTACCAAATTATGTTATTAAAGGTATAAAAATTGTATGATCATGATTAAAGAATAATGAATAAAAGCAATGTATACAATGATTAAAATTGATGATTAATGAATAAACTCAAAACAATCATGAATACGATTAGTAATCAATGATTAAATGCAATAATCTATGATTAACGATTAGTGATTAATGATTGAATCGTATTTTTTGTATGATTATGATTAATGAATAATGATTAAATAACCTATTATTCATTAATCATGATTAAATCTATGATTAATCACTAATGCTCTGAGAAAAAACCATATCTTTATGCCCTCCAAGTTTCATTCGATTCTGAGATGGTGCAGCCAACCCCATAGAAGGGTTGGCGCGAAACTCGTCTTCCCTTTACTTTACACTTCTCACTTACCACTTTACAGTTCTCACTTATGAAATTTCTTACTATTCACTTTCTATCTCCTATTATGAGACGTGCGAAATGTCTCATTTCTCACTTCTCGCTGCACACTTCATGTAATTCCTACTACTCATTACTCACAAGTTTTTAACTTTTCGGCCAAACGGCATTCGGCCAAATGGCTCGACGTCGTATATATTGTGCATGTGAACTGATTTTGACAACATCGAGTTATCGAGGTGAAAATACTTTGGGAAATTACTTAGTCTTAGAGAATATCGAGTAAAGGAGGTATCGACTTACGGAGGTAATGCAGTATGCAAAATTGAAAGAAAGAAAGACAGGAATACCTTCTTCGACCATATGTCATACAGACTGAACACTTAACACCTAAACAACGGACAGGACACATAACACCCAGTGAACCAGTGAAGAATTTCACGAAAAGTCTCCTTCTTACCGGTGCGGGAATCGAACCCACGCTTCATAGACCATACGTCTAGACAATTGACGTCGCTAACCGCACGGCCACGAAGCCCACATTCACAAGGGACTTTGAATTTCATCGAGTAAGAGAAAATATCAAGTTACAGAACATCGAGTTAGAGGGAGTTCACTGTTTTTAACCGATTTACTCGCAATATGTCGCTATCGACGGAAAATCCTGTCTCATTGTTTGGCCGGATCGGATTAGGGAGTTTGACGTTATGGACAAAATTATTTTTTATGAGCTACCGCGTTTAAAAAGCTCACTCGTTTTTATGTACTTATCTTTCAATGATTCTGACCAGATCGGGCTATGAGCATGAGCACTAGGGTGGCTCAAAAAACACTTTTTCAAATTTTTTGATGGGCCGCCCTTTTATTCGGTTCTATTTGATGCCCTGATGCTCTGGACAAAATTTCAGCCAAATCGGTCAACGTTTGGGCGGTGCTAAACTCGTTGGAAGTTTATATGCAAAAATATATGCAGGAACATCCAAAAACAGTGATTTGCAGTTAGACGGCACAATTTACGATCAAGAACCATGATACTCATTCAGTTCTTGTAGAATTAAGTACAGAATGTTATGCTGAAAACCGCGAGAAGATTAGAGTTTATTAGGCAAAGATATTAGCATTTTACTGGAGTGTTGTAGGGGTGAATTTATTTCTTTTCAAAGGTAAAAGAAACGAAATTTGCTCAAACCCCACTTCAGCGAAATGCTAATAACTTAGCCGGGGAAACTCTAATCTCCTAGCGGTTTTCTGCATAACATTCTGTATTAAATTCTTCAAGATCTGAATGAGTATCATGGTTCTTGATCGTAAATTGTGCCGTCCAACTGCAAATCACTGTTTTTGGATGTTCCTGCATACATTTTTGCATATAAACTTCCAACGAGTTTAGCACCGCCCAAACGTTGACCGATTTGGCTGAAATTTTGTCCAGAGCATCAGGGCATCAAATAGAACTGAATAAGAGAGCGGCCCATCAAAAAAATTGTAAAAGTTTTTCCCATACTAATTTGAGCCACCCTAATGAGCACCCAAGTTATGACCCAAATACATTTTTGCCTTTCTCGTATACTACACAGATAAAAATATGTTGTGGTTTTAAATGTATTTTCATGCACATATTTGGGGCATGCAAATAAACGTTACAATAAATCGATCTCACTATTTTTTAAAACGAAATAAATTTCTACGGTGCTTGCTTGTAAAACTCAATCAAATTTAATTGAATATCGAATGTTGATTCGTTTGATGGAATAAGCTGCAATTTTACACGTCGTTGAATTCTCAAAATTATTTGCTGTGTAAGCTAAATATACGTAAAGGCTATATGTTCGTTTCAAAAACAAACTTTTGAAAAGAGGCTCGGAGACCCGTAGTGCTATATACCAATCTACAAAATTCGAAGAATTGACGGGATGTCTGCATGTATGGGTACGCAAATTCCGGCACTTATCCTCAACCAATTTGCTCGCAACAAGTTGCAGTCGACGGGGATTCCTATCCTGTTGTTTCGTATTGAAAATTGGCCAGATCCAACTATGAGCTCAAAAGTCATGGCCAAAATTCCTTTTTGAGTAATGCACGAGAAAGACACCACTACCGCTAGGTGGATTAATCAGGACTTTTGAATACAAGACCTTTTTTTAAATAATTCAAGACAGAAATAAATAAATAATTTATAGGCAAATAGATACTAGATGCTGCAGAAATTACGCGAATGGAAACAAGTTGAGTGTTCATCAACTCGACAGCCGTTTCAATACAATCGGTTAAAATTGTCAGAAAATACTAGACAACGTGTTCCACTCAAATCATTAAAAAAACATTCATAGATTATTAAGCACTTCCACCCAATTACCAGGCGGGAACACAAACCCACCCACCTTCAACATGCTATGTTTTGTAGTCGCGCATCTTACTGCTGAATTACGGTAGGTCCGAAAATTTATAACATAATGGAACAAATATCAAGTTTAAAGGGTCAAGACTGCAACATTGCTAATGATCGTGCCCATTTTTTCCGCTGGAAACTTGTTTTCTCGACCTTGTTCAATTATCCGGCTGAGGAACATAATGTCTTCATTCATATACATTGTATCCGTCTTTAATTGAGCTCTTCCACTAATGTTCCATAAATTAGAGCCTACGCAATCGAAAAGTGGTATTGTGAAAACATTGATCAAGGGGAATTCACTTAATGCTCGATCTGCTTTATTGCTTGACTGTAACAGATTATTTCACCTAGGGAACGTTTCTCACGACAAAGCATATCTTCCAAAACAAATAAATTTAATTGACCCACGATCGACCATCAGCACTCAGTCGCCATCTAGTTCATATAAGGAGTTGTAATTAAGTGACAATGTCGTTTTTCATTCGTTCATGCTCACTCTTCGGCTGCCAAATGCTGCGAAAGGTGAGGAAAACTGTTGCGCGACAACGAAGCTGATCTTCGCCAGTTTACCATAAAAATCCATATGGGTCTGGTTTGCCACTTAGGCCACAAACCAGTCGCTAGCCGCGATGCTGGTTGGGATCATTCGTACTTGTGCCCTGGGGGGTAATCAATAAATTAAAGTACATGTAAATATAGAGGGAGCCTGAAACAAAAAAGTTGCTATTTTCTCTTCCTGCTGCATTAATTGTCAGTACATGCATCTGGGGCTGCCTTACTTGTAGTATGGTACATGTCAGGAGATCTCACTCAAATGAAACATATATCTACTATGGGTGCTCGTTTGCGTCGTGGTTTGACGGCCGGTGTGACACTTGTAGCGTTTTTATTAGGTGCACGATTAATGTGCGATGGCAACAGTATGAATTATCACCACGTGTCAGTCGGAGAAAATTAATCGATTGGTTGGCTGCACACATCGAAATTTCTTGTTGTCAGCAAATAAGTTCAACACGTTCTATAAGCAGCGGGTAAGCCAGCAGAAATGCTATCTGGTAGGACAGCTGAAACATAATTTAAAATATAGCCTTTGATCAAAGCTTTTTTGCCTTCTTGTCCCAAATTTTTTAAACTTAACTTTTTTTCAATCATGTTTCATATACTTGTATCTTGTATGGTGAAATGGGTTGCTAAATATTGATCAGTCAGTATCTGAACATAGATACATTAAATTATCTATACATCTGATAAATAAATAACCTGCACATGTAGACTAGATGCAGCTTACGATACCCGTGCAGATGCAGCTTCATCAATGTTTCATAGACTTCGATAGTACTGTAATCGCTTTGAATAGCTTGGTAATGATTATTAATTTCTGAAATAGCATAATTGGCGCTATTTTATTTGACTTATGATCATTGACCCTGAATTTTATAGGACTTCAAACACAAGAGAGCAGGAGAGTGCAACATTGTTAATGCATTTATGCATATGCATCCGAGGCTTGATTTGTAAAATCATCCTCGCGCTGGCACGCAACAATTGCACTCGCGAAAAGCCACTCCGTAATGGGTCACCGAGCAGTGTTCTCGCAGAATTCCATAACCACAAGCTATTTGGTCTGCCGTGAAAGAAGATTTGCATACATAATTATAGGTATTTGCATGTAATTAAATTATAATAAATTATCATGAAAAATGTATTCATTAAAATTAATTTCTCGACTGTCAGTAATCAGTCCGGGACCGACAGGCTCTTGTCGGCTGCTCTCTCCCGATTCAGCACGACTGGACGATCTGTGGCACTCCGAAAGTGAACGACTGGACCAAAGCGCTTTAAGGCTTCCTGTCCGAATGGCGAGTGAGTAGGCTTGTCTCGGTTCTTAAATTCCTAAAGGAATTTCCGCCTGCGCTCCACTCACTCCGACCTTACGATCGGTCAGCCAACGATGTCGCAATGCAGTAATGGCTGCTGCAGCGCGTCGATAATTGACCGGGTAACTATTATAGCCACTACCGTTTCGAATGCAACCCATAGGGTTAGAGACACAAAGCCGTCCATTTTCGTCCCATTAATAAAGTGTCGTCGTCACCAAATCGATAAATTATCCACACGAGCTCATTATGAGGGTGTCATTATGGTGATGATTTATACACATAAATCTCCAGGGAGAATGTGATTACCAGGCCTGTAGGTTAATTAACATTATAATCTAAAATAATTTGTTGTAATTTTGACGTTGTTTCAAGGAGAATTATGTTCGAAGCAGTTTCGGAGTATTGTGTGCACACAGGATGGATGTAATTCAGTGATGTGCGTGACGTTATCGTTTCATTTTGCAATGTATTGAAAGATTAATTATCCCGTTTATTGTTTTGTAAATGATATGAAAACATGATGTCTGATACGTTGAAGACGAATTTAATTTCCGCATTATGATAGATATTTAATACAGGGTGGCGACTCACTTTCAAAATAAAACCTCCCTGATTTTTCCAGGGTTTTTATTAAATTTCCAGGATTATAAAAATACTTATTCAACGTTATAACACATAACATTTAGAAGTAGATTTCACGGTTTTGTAAGTTATTATTATTTATTATTTATTCAGACTAAGGCCGAAGTGGCCTGTGCGGTATATAAGAGTCTCCTCCATTCGGCTCGGTCCATGGCTACACGTCGCCAACCACGCAGTCTACGGAGGGTCCGCAAGTCATCTTCCACCTGATCGATCCACCTTGCCCGCTGCGCACCTCGCCTTCTTGTGCCCGTCGGATCGTTGTCGAGAACCATTTTCACCGGGTTACTGTCCGACATTCTGGCTACGTGCCCGGCCCATCGCAGTCGTCCGATTTTCACGGTGTGAACGATGGATGGTTCTCCCAACAGCTGATGCAATTCGTGGTTCATTCGCCTCCTCCACGTACCGTCCGCCATCTGCACCCCACCATAGATGGTACGCAGCACTTTCCTTTCGAAAACTCTGCGCGTTGGTCCTCCACGAGCCTCGTCCAGGTCTCGTTTCCGTAGAGGACTACCGGTCTAATGAGCGTTTTGTAGATTGTCAGTTTGGTACGGCGGCGAACTCTATTCGATCGGAGCGTCTTGCGGAGTCCAAAGTACGTACGATTTCCAGCCACTATGCGTCTCCGAATTTCTCTGCTGGCGTCATTTTCGGCAGTCACCAGTGAGCCCAAGTACACAAATTCTTCTACCACCTCGATTTCGTCACCACCGATGCAAACTCGCGGTGGGTGGCTCACATTGTCTTCTCTTGAACCTCTTCCTATCATGTACTTCGTCTTCGACGTGTTGATGACTAGTCCGATCCGCTTAGCTTCCCTCTTCAGTCTGATGTAGGCTTCCTCCATCTTCTCAAAGTTACGTGCCATAATATCTATGTCGTCGGCGAAACCAAATAGCTGGACGGACTTATTGAAAATTGTACCACTCGTGTTAATCCCTGCTCTTCGTATTACCCCTTCCAAAGCGATGTTGAATAGCAAACACGAAAGACCATCACCTTGCCGTAACCCTCTGCGGGTTTCGAAGGGACTCGAGAATGCCCCTGAAACTCGAACTACGCACATCACCCGATCCATCGTCGCCTTGATCAACCGTATCAGTTTATCCGGAAAACCGTGTTCGTGCATTAGCTGCCATAGCTGGTCCCGATCGATTGTATCATATGCGGCTTTGAAGTCGATGAATAGATGATGTGTGGGCACGTTGTATTCGCGGCATTTCTGCAGTACTTGGCGAATGGCGAACACCTGGTCCGTGGTGGAGCGTTCGCCCATAAAACCCGCCTGGTACTGCCCCACGAACTCCCTTGCAGTTGGTGCTAGTCGACGGCATAAAATTTGGGAGAGTACCTTGTAGGCGGCGTTCAGCAATGTGATTGCGCGGTAGTTGCTACAATCCAGCTTATCGCCCTTTTTGTAGATGGGACACACGACACCTTCCATCCACTCCTGCGGCAAAACTTCCTCCTCCCAAATCTTGGTAATGACCCAGTGCAGCGCTCTAGCCAGTGCCTCACCACCGTGTTTAAATAGCTCTCCTGGTAGTTGGTCAACCCCAGGGGCTTTGTTGTTCTTCAGCCGGCCAATCTCCTCCTGGATTTCCTGGAGATCCGGAGCCGGGAAAATTATGTCCTGCGCGCGTTCTCCCAGGTCCATCACCATACCGCCATCTTCGTCTGCCACATCGCCATTCAGGTGTTCTTCGTAGTGCTGCCGCCACCTTTGGATCACCTCACGCTCGTTCGTAAGAAGGTTCCCGTTTATGTCCTTACACATATCAGGCTGTGGCACGTGGCCCTTACGTGAACGGTTTAACTTCTCATAGAACTTTCGTGTGTTATTAGCGCGGTACAGTTGCTCCGTTTCTTCACGGTCTCGATCTTCCTGCTGGCGCTTTTTCCTCCGGAAAATCGAGTTTTGTCTGTTCCGCGCCTGTTTATATCGTGCCTCGTTCGCCCTCGTGCGGTGTTGCAGCAATCTCGCCCATGCTGCATTCTTCTCTTCCACTAACTGCTCACATTCGCCGTCATACCAGTCGTTTCTCTGATCCGGGGGCACCGTGCCAAGTGCAGCGGTTGCGGTGCTACCAATGGTGGATCGAATATCTCTCCAGCCATCTTCAAGAGACGCTGCGCCTAGCTGCTCTTCCGTTGGGAGTGCCACTTCCAGCTGCTGCGCGTATTCTTGGGCTAGTCTACCGTCTCGTAGCCGCCCGATATTAAGCCGCGGCGTCCGACTTCGACGCGTGTTGTACACCGTCGAGAGTTTTGAGCGCAGGCATACTGCAACGAGGTAGTGGTCGGATTCAATATTCGCACTGCGGTAAGTGCGGACGTTCGTGATGTCGGAGAAGAATTTACCGTCGATTAGAACGTGGTCGATTTGGTTTTCCGTTTCTTGGTTAGGTGATTTCCATGTGGCCTTGTGGATATTTTTGCGGGGAAAGAAGGTGCTTCGGACTACCATTCCGCGGGAGGCTGCGAAGTTTATGCATCGTTGGCCGTTGTCATTCGATACGGTGTGCAGACTATCCGGTCCGATGACCGGTCTATACATTTCCTCCCTTCCTACCTGTGCGTTCATGTCACCGATGACGATTTTAACGTCCCGCAGTGGGCATCCATCGTATGTCTGCTCCAGCTGTGCGTAGAACGCTTCTTTCTCGTCGTCGGGTCTCCCTTCGTGTGGGCAGTGCACGTTGATGATGCTATAGTTGAAGAAACGGCCTTTAATCCTCAGCTTGCACATCCTTGCGTTGATTGGCTGCCACCCAATCACGCGTTGGCGCATCTTACCCAGCACTATGAAGCCGGTTCCCAGCTCGTTGGTGGTGCCACAGCTTTGGTAGAAGGTAGCCGCTCGATGCCCGCTTTTCCACACTTTCTGTCCTGTCCAGCAAATCTCCTGCAGCGCCACGACGTCGAAGTTGCGGGGATGTAATTCATCGTAGATCATCCTGTCGCAACCTGCGAAACCTAGCGACTTGCAATTCCATGTTCCAAGCTTCCAATCGTGATCCTGTATTCGTCGCCTAGGTCTTTGCCGATTATATCGAGTCGCATTATCTCTTATATTGTTCGTAATGATTGGTTTTCTAGGCGGCTTATTGGGCCTGCGCAAACCTCCTGTCTCGTCGGAGGGCCGTCGTGTCAGGGCTGTTTAGCGTCCCACCTAACACCAGGACTTGGGCTTGTGCGCTTTGAGCGGCACACGGTCGCTTTGGTTTTGTAAGTTATACATTTTTGAAATAAGATATACCCAATAAGTTTGAAAGGTAAATAGGAAATTCATAATCACAGAAGTGGTTGTCATTATAATAGCAAATGTAGTTTCAAACCTGCTGGCAGTGTGGGGCGGTAAATGCACCCTTTTTTCGGTACATACCCTCAGGAATTCTTTCGGAAATACATTCAGAAATTCTTTCTTGCATTCTATAAGCAATTCTTTTAAAAACGGAAATTCCTTCAAGAATTCATTCTAAAACTATTCCAGGATTTCACTCGAAAACTCCTCCGGAAATTCCATTGGAAATGCATCCAGAAATTCGAAAATTTATCTAGGAAAACCTTTGGTAATTCCTTAAGTAATTCTTCCGATAATTTGTTTATAACTTTATACAGAAATTTCTTCTGAAATTCTCACTTAACTTTTCAAGTGACCTAAGTAACATTTTTTCATGAATTAATTTGAATAGCGCAATCAACAGAAAAACATGAAAGCTTTTGATTGCAGTACTCAAATTAATTCATGAAAAAAATGTTACTTAGGTCCTTTTGAAAAGTTAAGCGAGAATTCTTCAAGATTTTTTTTCAGAAATTGTTTACGAGCAGCCTTAGGGAAGATCGGGTAACCAACCCCTGTGGGAACTATGGTCGTATGCTGACAGGGAAGAGGGGGTGTGCTCCTCACCGGAGGTGTAAATCTTACTGAGCGTCTGTTCTTCATGTCAGGATCGGCTCACAACAGCGTCTGTTCTCCATGTTAGGGGCGGCTGATCATCGTCCGAGTGCCAGCGAGGGACTCTAAACTAAACTGTGCGCACCATGTTGCATCGTGTCAGCATCGAGAAGGCAGCCCCTTCACGCGATGTCTACCAAAGATTCTACACAGGGTGGCTCAAATTAGTATGGGAAAAACTTTATTCAATTTTTTTGATGGGCCGCCCTCTTATTCGGTGCTATTTGATGCCCTGATGCTCTGGACAAAATTTCAGCCAAATCGGTCAACGTTTGGGCAGTGCTAAACTCGTTGGAAGTTTAAATGGAAAAATGTACCGTGGATAATCAAAATTCGGACACACTTAAACTTCGGACGCTACAATTCGTATGGGAAATTTTCTGAAATATTTCATCGAAATGTTTCGTCAAGCTAGATCGGAAAGACTAATAGTTTTTGCTTGTTTTAGTATAGTTACTTTTTAATAGGACATGTTAAAACAATGCGACGAAATGATTAAAAGACAGTCTGAACTGTGCAGTGAAAATTGTTTTCAATTATTCTTCCCGGTACTGTGTAATCAGGTGTCCGAAGTTTGAATCTTTGTGTCCGAAATATGAATCCAACCTGGCCGGTGTCCGAGGTTTGAATCAAATCGAAGCCGGACATTTTCATAAATTGCAAGCATTCTTCGCAAAATCATGCACATATTAAATACGTAGCTCAACAATGAATACTGTACTTAGAGATTGCAATGGTGATTTGAACGGTGTGATTTAAAATGTGAGTTAACAGGATGATTGTATTTCAGAAAGTGCTTAAGCGTCCGAAGTTTGAGTTTGCACGGTATGCAGAAACATCCAAAAACAGTAAATTGGAGCTGGACTACACAACTTACGATGAAGAGCTATGATACTCATTCAGACCTTGAAGAATTTAATACAGAATGTTATGCAGAAAACCGCGGGAAGATTCGAGTTTGCTCGGCTAAGTTATTAGCATTTCTCTGCAGTGGGGTTTGAGCAAATTTCGTTTCTTTTATCTTTGAAAAGAAATAAATTCACCCCTACAACACTCCAGTAAAATGCTAATATCTTTGCGTAATAAACTCTAATCTTCTCGCGGTTTTCAGCATAAGATTCTGTATTTTATTTTACAAGAACTGAATGAGTATCGTGGTTCTTGATCGTAAATTGTGCCGTCCAACTGCAAATCACTGTTTTTGGATGTTTCTGCATACATTTTTCTATTTAAACTTCCAACGAGTTTAGCACTGCCCAAACGTTGACCGATTTGGCTGAAATTTTGTCCAGAGTATCAGGGCATCACATAGAACCGAATAAGAGGGCGGCCCATCAAAAAATTTGAAAAAGTGTTTTTTGAGCCACCCTATTCTACAGTTACCAATGAAAGCAAAAGTAGAGCAAACGGATTGATTCAATGGCAACAGACCCGGCAACGAATAAAGGACATCGTTTGGAAAGTCGGATCTTGGAACGTGAGATGTGCAGATCGGAATAAAAAGTTTCTTACGCCCTGTCATTGGTACGGAAAGCCTTTATTCCGCTACCAACGATAATGGTCTGCGACTTGTAACCTTTGCTGCTGCTAGAGGGATGGCAATAAGCAGTACCTACTTCGCACGTAAGAATATCCGCAAACACACCTGGCAACATCCGAGTGGAGACACTTGCTCACAGATAGACCACGTGCTGGTCGACGGACGACATTTCTCGGATGTTATAGATGTACGAACATCGACTCGGATCACTACCTTGTAGATGCAAAAATTCGGGCGCGACTCTCCAGCGTCACGAATTCACGAAACAACAGAACGATGCGTTTCAATATCCAATGCTTGTCAGTTGAAGGAGTTGCTGAACAGTACCACCAGAAGCTGGACGAGCGGATAGGAGATGCCACCGGGTCTGGCGGCGTCAACAGATTGAGGGAACATATCCACGAAGTTGTGACTACAACAGCGCAGTAAGTGTTGGGCACTGCACAACGATGCCAGCGAAATGGTTGGTTTGATGAGGAGTGTCAGCGAGTGACGGACGAGAAAAATGTTGCTAGACAATGGCGTTTCCCGTGAAGTGAAAAGACGTATTGCTGCTGCGAAGATGGTCTTTTACGGATTACGTAACCAGCTTAGGTCCCGCAACAACGAAATTTGCTCTATACAAAATTCTGATTCTACCAGTGGCTCTTTATGCACATGAAGCATGAACATTAGTTGAGACGGACCGGAGAGCTTTCGGGGTTTTCGAGCGAAAAGTGCTGCGTACAATACTCGAAGGGAAACTAGAAAATGGTGTGTGGCGCAGACGCATGAATCATGAGCTGTATTAAGTATACAAAGAAAATATTGTGAATCGTATTAAATACGGCAGACTTCAGGGAGCTGGTCACTTAGTGCGAATGTCGGAAGAAAGAATACCGAAAACAATATTCAACAGAGAACCAGATAGGGGCCGGCGACTACGTGGAAGGCCACGAACACGCTGGCTGCACGCGGTGGAATCGGACCTGGGGACCTTGAACGTTCGGGGAAACTTGAGGAACATCGCCCAAGACAGTAGATGCATAAGTATTAGATTGCTAATGGCGCTTCAAATCTTGTTATCAACATGTTTTGTTCGAGACGGTACTTTATGTGTCAGATATCCACGTTTTCCATCATAGTAGTCCAATTTTCATATTTGAGAACAAGTAAACAAAAACAATTAATCTGACATTGAAGGTACCGACCGAACCCTTTATGTAAAATCCGGGTTACTATGGTTGAATCATGTTGATCACAAATGCTGCATGGGAAAACAGCGCCTCTGGCGTTCTAATACTTATGCTTCTACTTCCAAGATCGACGATTATGTGACCCAATGCCACACTCAACCCAAGTTACTTAGGGCTCGTTCACAAATAACGTAACACTAATTTTGGAAATTTTAGTCCACATTTTAGTCACATAAAACTTTTTGTATGGAAGATTTATTTTTTTTTGTTTGAACCGTAACACACCCTCTTTCTCCTTTTTTAGTGTTTCGTGATTTGTTAACAGTCCCTAGAACCTCGTATTGATGTCAGTTTAAGTATGTAGAATCCAAACTGGTGGCTTCCCACGTGATTCCAACATGGGTTCGGAGTCGCCAACGGTTACTCTTGAATCGAATTAATGCTTTTGCAGGCCTCGAAAACCATCGCCTTTTTTGGCTGAATTTGAAAGTCAGTTCTTCAGCTCTGCTTGAACATATAGCCGTTTCACGAGTTTATCTTCTTCTATGTATAAAAATGAGTTCACATTTTCTTTGAGGCAATATAACTCACGAACGGATGGACTGATTTGCAAGATTTCCTCACTAATCTATTTGTCCTGGGCTCTGCTGTGTTTATGTATGAACAAAAAAAACATTTTGTTGGGAAAGTTGAATAAAGTATAAATACTACGTTTTCATGAGTTCTGAAGAAAACCATCAAGCTCGAACTGAATTCGATCTAGAGGGCAGACGCACGCTGCAATCAACTAAACGATTGACAGTAAGGTCGAAACAAAAGACCCGAGCAAGATCGGGCAGGTTTGACTAGTCATTTGATAAAATAATGTTTGTTGATTCTAAACGCCATATACTTTATTTGCAGTGAAATTTAAATCTGTGAACTGTGACAATTAAAACACCATCAAGTTATAAAGCCTGGAGTTTGACTAGGCTACAGTCAAACATCTATGAGTCGTTGTTCTATGACTCTATGGACTCGACTCATGGAAGCAAGTTATGCCATATTAAAAAATAATGTCTGAGTTACTGTGATGGTCCTTTCAAACAAAGATTTGCTATTCCTTATCTCGATATTTCCATGAGTCGATGGTCTCTTCAATATCGACTCATGTAGGTTTGACTGTATTAGTATTGCATTTAATAATAAACCATAAAATTATTTAAACTTTACCATTCAAAACATCATGCGGTTGCAATTATTTTATTTTTTCTATTGATCGAAGTATCGATAGATTAAAAGCAAAAATATTTAAATTTTACATTGAATTGTGTTTCTAAGTGATAAGGCCATTATTTTTGTTTGACGCGGTTTATTTTTTGTAGTCGCGGATTTCATTTTGTTAGTCGCGGGTTCGCGGATTAGAATTTGATCAGTTTGTAAAAGCCTTGCAATTTATAAAAACTCTTCCTTCGGAAATTCCAATTCTTCGGATAAATCATTCCTTCAAAAAATCATTTTTTTTTTTTCTTCAGAAATTAGGGTAGAGAACCATTTGGGCAGTACCCCATATTCCCGTCCGCAACGTTCATTACTCTATCGCATTACAACCGAATTACTTGTTTTTTAGTACATTATTAGTTTCTGTCGATATCTAGTGATGTACAAAAAACCAAGCCATTTGATTGGAACGCGGTCGAGTTATTAACGTTGCGGACGAGAATAGGGGTGCTGCGGCAGCACTGTGCACTGCTGCCCAAATGGTCCTGCTCCCTAATTCAAAATTTTTAGGACGAAATTCTAGGATTTTCCGAATAAATTCCTAAGAAATATAAAATAAATACTTGAAAGAATTTCTTACATCCTAAAACTTATCCAATTACTTCTCTAATTACTTCTACTCTAGAATTTTTTTTTACAATTCCTCCCTTTTTAAAAAATATATTTTTTAAAAGAGTATCCGAAAGAGTTCCTGAAATTGTTTTCCACTGTATTCCTGAAGGAATATGCAATGGAATTACTGAAGGAAAACCTGAACAAATTGAAATAATCCTTACCGAAATTCTAGAGAAATTAGAAAGAGGTGAAAATTTCGAATAAATTACTAAAGAAATTTCTGGGGGAATTACTGAAAGAATTTTCTAATTTATCTCTGGGTGAATTTCATGGAGGAATCCCTAAACGAAGTTCGTGGAAAAATTCTAACAAGAATTTCTGGAGGATTTCTAAAAACATTTCAGGAGAATTTTTGAAACAAAAAAAAAATCATGATTGTTCCCATCGGAAAACTTTGCACAGAACTTTGAGAATAGTAACATGATGCCCCGCCAGTTGTCGCATACAGTCAGATCCCTTTCTTCGTGACCTTCACTAAGGCGCTTTACATCCAGTTGGCCGGAAAAGTTGCGGTACCAAATGAACCGTTTGTTTGAGAAACTGCATATGTAACATTTTTGGCCAAACTGAGATTTTTATATATTCTGAATCCTCGTCCAAAAATACGTATTCTGGCAAAAAATACGAAAAAAAAAATTTTGTTCAGGAATGTATGAAAAAAAATTCGCTTGTTTGAGAAACTACATATGTCCACGTACTTTGAAGAGCAATTGTGGAGTACTGCTTAGATTTTTTGCACTGAAAATGCCCCAGGGTGTTGAGTTTTGCCAAAAACTATTGATCTGTATCGAAGAAATCGAAAGATTCGGTGCAAATTTGTTCAGAAAACAGTTTTTTGTTGTTTTCTCGAAATAGTGTAAAATGGACTTATGCAGTTTTTGAAACAAATGATTCAAATATTGCAGAATAGTTGATGCGCGCGGATAGCATTGCGTCAGCTTTGAGCATCTTTTCCGATATGCGTACGACCCCGGGAGCATTGTTGGATTGCTGGATTGTTTTACAACATGCAAGGTTTGTGTCTTTACAAAAGGTATTGTAAAACTTTCCTTGAAAAATATGGCCGATGACGCCGATGTCGTAATTCCATTACTTTTGGAAAATCATTACGTTTTATGCAAACAAGCCCAAACATGTTCATCATAATATAAACATACGGGGAGTTGGGTAGATGGCTGTATTCAATTCGCCCGCAGGTATCGAAGCGTCCATGGTTCAAAAAATTTAATATGGAACGAGACTTTCGAACCATGTGTCGTCTAATGTCCAATCACTACACTTTAAATGCACATCTTTTCGGAGCGGGGCTCTCGGAAGGTTATCTCTGTGTTTGCGGCGATGATTATCAGGACATCGATCATGTCGTGTGGGCGTGCGAGGAGCATCGTGGCCCCAGATCTGCGCTAACTGAACATCTCCGGGTCCGAGGAAAACAACCAAAGCCTATTAGGGAAGTGTTGTCGGGCCTTGATCTTGAGTACATGTCCCTGGTCCACCAATTTTTGAAAGTTGCTGATGTAACACTGTAATCATTGTCTGCCCATTTCCTTGTCTGTTGAACCCCATTACGAATGTCTTCCTCTTGTTGTACATTTCAATGTCCGTCGTTAATCCCTTCCGTATGTCTTCCTCTCGTTGTTGTCTCCCAAAAAAAAGTTTGTTTGTCCCGTTACAGATGAGGAATGTCAACTTTGTGAACATCAGCATTATAATTACTTAAGTACCCTAAAATCCTTTCCTTTCCTACTGTATTATTGTATTCCCCAACCTCGACTAAACCGCGAGTCTTTCGGTTCCCCAAAACTAAAACTATGTATAAGAATCAGAAAATGTATTGTTAAACCGGCTCCGGCTCCAGCTCCATAACGCTTCACGGCGAATGAGCCTTCCAAATAAACGAAAGATTAATAAAATATAAACATACGAGCATATGGAGACGCATTTTTAGCTAATTTTTAAGAAGATTGATCATGAAGTGGAATATATCCGAATAAGAAGACGCATCATGGCAGAAAATCGTTCGTACTTGAGCTCCGCGAGACGTTCAGATCGAATATAGTTCACCGACGTATCAAACTGACCGACTTCAGTAACCCGGTGAAAATGATTCTCGATAACGATCCGACGGCATCGCAGGTTAATCGCTGAAGTGGAAGACGATTGGCGGATTCTCCGTAGACTGCCTGCAGTCATGGACCGAGATAAAGGGAGACGACTTTTATGTGTATTGCAAAGGTCTCTCTGGCTTTAGTCTGAAAACAAATAAAATAAACCTCCAAAAAGCGAATTAACTTACTGATTTCAGCCACTGTGCAAAGGAGAGCTTCAAAAAACTTTTAGCAGTCAGATTGCGCCGAACGGCGGAACTAAGATTGACATAAGATCATAGATCACGAAATCTAGGGCCAACCCTGCGAATTTATAAAATATTTTGAGATTCATTTAGATTGTTAATCGCAGCAATATTCAAATGTTGAACTCTAATGTACGTACGTAAATAGCTAGACGTTGTGTGCAGAAGCAGTGATCGCGCGGGATCTGTTGCAACTGTCAAGGTTAAAGCAAGTACCAACCCTAGAACAAAAGTAAGCATGCTGGCTGGTGGCATAATTTTGGATGGAGCTTCGTTATATGGAGATTTCCATCGACAAATGTGTTCTACCACAGCATAATAGGCTAAGGTTTGAGCCATACACCATATGGCTTAGTCCGTCCGTTTCACTTACGAATTGTGCCACACTGTTGATGTCATTATTATTAGCCTATGTGAGCTCATGTTCAAAAACTATTCAATCACTGTGATTCTGTCCCCGTCAATTCGAAGTTGAGTGGTCAGCATTATATTCTCTATCCTCTTTATATCTTCAAGAAAATAATTACAATGATCCGCTTTGATTTAATCTTCAGTAATGAGCGTCAGTAAATTGTCCACGCAAGACTAGAAATTACGCCGTTCGAAGAACTGAGATGATGTTTGTGTATTAAATTGGTTATATTGGACAAGAAAAATGTTACACCGCAATCTATTGAGATTTGTGCCTTAATTAGCGTAAGAGAAGGACAATATCCACTAGTTGAATTTAAAAATACACCTCTATATGACACAAAACGAAGCTTCTTCAAACCAATATGGGAGTGCAACAAGGCAGACGTCCTATAAATAGACTATTAATAAATAAACATTTTTATACATATACTCATTCAATCTCTTCCATCTGAGATGAAACCACAAACGATAGACGATAAAAACTATTCGATGGGATTAAAAAATTGAATGTGACAGATTGAACTGCTGTACATCATTGCCAGCCGCTGGAGGAACACCACATCAACCACATCAAAAGGAGTGCTTTACAAAGTTGTCCTAATGTTATTTATGGTTATTTGGTTATAGTGTTTACCATAACATAGTTTATCGAAAATTTAATGTGTGTTTCATGCAATGATGTATTACCTCTTGATCATCAAAGCTGACATTACGACACAACAGTGCATCAACAGCACCCACAAACCCACAGTTCCACCAGTTTGCATAACTTCAATCAAGTGCTAGCCGAAGGTATCATTTTTCTCCCTGTTCAGATTAGTACATTTCTCACGAAGAATTGATTGATCGTCACTCGCATGTCATATTAGACCTTGGCTATGTCGGGTGCAATTTGAATAAATGAATGGGAATTATCGAAGCGAACAAACTCGGCTTTGCCTAGTGGCAGTTGAACTGGCGGCAGGTGAAAAGAAAATGCGAAAGTGCTTCTCGATGTGCTTCTCGAATCAGATGACATCTAACTGGAAACATGTGTAAGTACCACCGAGTGCCCCGCCGATGTAATTTATTGATCGAAGTTGACTAACCAGCTCAGGCTGGAAATGATTGGCTTAACAAGTCGCTCGATTTGCGACGGAAGATAACGAACTGTAGTAGGAATAGATGTTCGGATCGATAGCCGCTAATTATCGAACATGCGAATAGGTGTGAATGTCGTCGAATATGGCTCTAGTTTGTCTAGAAAGCTATCATCAATCAACGGTAAGTGGAAAATAAGCTTTTGATAGTATGAGAAGCTCATCACTTGATAATGTTGGGCTAGGTTGGGACATACATTCAAAATTTCAACTGAAGGACGATTCAAATCAAACGAAACACGCTGAAGTTATCTCCCAAAAATTCATCTGATTAGTTTCAAACGTCGTTATTTGTTTGTGTTCTTTATTGATAAATACAATGAATTGTGCTCCGCTTCTTGGAGCGAAATGATCTTTTGGAAACGATGCAGTTTTGCATGGAAAAATAAGGAGCGATGATGGTGCCCTTTAAAATCGCTAATGAGGGCTTGATGATTGTGGTTTGAGAAAGGTTTTTACCTACTCTGATAGTGGTTACATTTTATTTTTAAATATCGATTAAACTAGTACTTTTTTTGTAAGTTGTGAACAAAATCGAAGTTAGTAAGTTAGACAGTATCCAGCTTTATACTTTCGTTATCTGCGGCTTGCGGATGTCATGCCGATCAGATCAGTGCAATGTTACACCTTTGTTAAGCCGCAGGAAGAAAGCAAGAAATGATTCTGAAAGCACTCGGTAGATCTTAGGAAACAAATAATTAGAGCGGAAATTGTTCAGACCGCATCGTGCTTTCGTGCTGTGCGGTTCTTTCTCTCTTTGCGGAAGGAAGTTTTTAATACTACCCGAAGCTATTTTAATTTCAACGGTGCTTCTTAGCGCTATTTGTACCCACTGATCCCGTTACGATCTTTGCAAGGACCCGTGCCTTCGTTTTACGTTGGACCCGTTTGCCGAAGTAAAATTCCGACAAGCGGTGGTAATCCTGCAGGGACACCGTTCTGGGAAAAAACCTCTTAGAAGGTCACGTCTCCACGCTCAGTCATGAGCATTAATAAAAACAAGAGGAAGGGGGAGTCTCTGAATTCTCCACTTCCTTCAAAGAAACAAGGTTTCAAGACCGTCCTGCCTAAGCGCGGAAAAAATAGAAGGAAGCTGGAGAATTCAGATATTCCTTCTAACTCTAATATCGGAAATAATTCTTCTCCAATCGAACTGAGCGATCAGTTCGATTTGATTAATGATGAAATTGAGCAAATTGAATATACCCATAGAATATAGCCCAGGTGATTCGATTCATGCGAAAAAGCAAAGGATTCCGCCAATTGTGGTATCTGTTGCCGGGTTTTCTGGCTTCCGGAATGAGATTTTGAGTAACCTTCAGGGGATCAAGGTTTCATTTCAGATTGCTAGGAAGGGTGACTGCCGCGTTTTGCCGGGATCCTTTGACGATCGCAAACGTCTTCTTCAATATTTAACTGAGAAGCGCCATAAATTCTTCACATACGACGACAAAACTGAGCGATTGTTCAAAGTCGTCTTGAAAGGTCTCCCAGTGATGATAAATCACTGGATGAGATTAAATTGAAATTTCTCAATTACTTGGATTTTCACCAGTCCAAGTAATTAAGATGAAAAAGAAATCCCACTCTGGTACTTCCCAGAGGGGCATTTCTCAAGAATTTTATTTAGTTCATTTTAACAAAAGTGAACTAAATAATATGAAAAGTTTGGAAAAGGCCTGTATTATGTCCCATGTCCGTGTTACATGGGAACATTTCCGCAGGCCTGGGGAAATTTCCAAAACCCCACTCAGTGCCGTAAGTGCCAAAAGTGGGGTCACGGAACCAAACATTGCCACATGGATGCTAAATGCATGATTTGTGGTGGAACCTCTCACGCCAAGGACGCATGTCCTGTGAGAGAAGATTCCAATAAATTTAAATGTGCAAATTGTGGGGGCAATCATAAATCCAATTTCTGGGAATGCCCTTCGCGCAAAAAAGTTTTGAATTCCCGTGCAAAATTGATGACGGGAAATTCCAATCGGATCCCAGATTCGACGGGTAGACATTTTTCAAACGCTCATATTTCGAAACCAGTTACCGGTCGAGCAATTCATACCCACCACAATTCACAAACAAATTTTGCCGCTCGTCAACGGGTAGCAAGCACTTCAGTAAATTCCAATTTTTCGAATGTACCTACGTATGCAAACATCGCTGCTGGTAGACAAAATTTCTCTTCTCAAAATGAGGTTTATACCCATGTCCCAACGGAAAATAACGGTCATGTTGCCGATTCAGGTAGCATGACTGCTTCCGATTTTGATTTTTTAGCTGAACAATTGCATCACATGATTGATGCAATGTTCAAAGCAAATACCATTCCAGAAGCTGTTCAGGTTGGTATAAAGTACACACAAAAAATTGTTATCGGACTCCGTTTTAATGGATCTAAATAATTGTGTGAAAGTTCTAAATTGGAATACCCGCTCTCTAAAGGGTAAGGAAGATAATTTATTCAACTTCCTAACAGTTCATAATGTGCATATTACCATTATAACAGAAACTTATTTAAAGCCCGGACTCTCCATTAAAAGAGATCCAAATTATTTTATTTACAGAAATGATCGTCTTGACAGCGCCTGTGGTGGGGTCGCCATTGTCATTAATAGACGTATCAAACATAAATTATTTTCTTCGTTTGAAACCAAAGTTTTTGAAACCTTGGGAGTTTCTGTTGAAACAAATTTTGGACAATTTTCCTTCATTGCAGCCTACTTGCCTTTTCAATGCAATGGGCAGCAAAAGAATTTGTTGAAAGCTGATCTTCAAATTCTGACTCGCAACAAATCAAAATTCTTTGTAATTGGTGACTTCAATGCCAAACACCGTTCATGGAATAATGCTCAAAGCAATTCCAATGGAAAAATTTTATTTGAAGATTGTTCTGCGGGATATTATACTATTCAATATCCCAATGGCCCTACTTGTTTTTCTTCCAGTCGAAATCCTTCTACAATTGATTTAGTTTTAACGGATTCAAGTCAGCTGTGTGGCCAATTGGTAACTCATGCTGACTTTGACTCTGATCACCTTCCTGTGACATTTGAAATCTCACAAGAAGCCATTTATAATCCAATCAGCTCTACTTTTAATTATCATAGAGCTGATTGGGATTTATATAAAACATATATCGATAGGAATTTTGATGTTAATATTCCTTTGGATACCAATGATATGATATTGACAATGCGCTCGTATCTTTGACAAATTTAATTGTCGAAGCCAGAGGCATTGCAATTCCTAAATGTGAAATTAAATTCAACTCCATTATTATTGACGACGATCTTCAGCTACTGATCCGTCTTAAAAATGTGAGGCGAAGGCAATACCAAAGAACTCGCGATCCCGCGTTGAAAGTTATTTGGCGAGATTTGCAAAATGAAATTAAAAACGTTTCGCTATTCTGAGAAATACCAACTTTGAGAATAATGTCTCGAAGTTGGATCCCAGTTCGAAACCCTTTTGGAAATTAACGAAAATTCTTAAAAACCTCAAAAGCCAATTCCAGCGCTTAAAGAGGGAAATAAAATTTTATTAACAAATGGCGAAAAGGCTCAAAAACTTGCTCAGCAGTTCGAGAGTGCCCATAATTTTAGTCTAGGTCTCACTAGTCCAATTGAGGATCAGGTTACACGGAGCTTCGAAGACATTCTCAATCAAGAGAATGTTTTTGACCCTTCGTTGGGAACTAATTTGGATGAAGTGAGATGTATTACTAGAAAATTTAAAAATATGAAAGCCCCGGGTGATGATGGTATTTTCTACATACTTATCAAAAAACTTCCTGAGAGCTCTTTATCCTTTTTGGTTAATTTATTTAACAAATGTTTTCAATTGACATACTTCCCAGATAAATGGAAAAACGCCAAAGTTGTTCCAATTTTGAAGCCGGACAAAAATCCAGCTGAGGCTTCTAGTTATCGCCCAATCAGTTTGCTTTCTTCGATAAGCAAACTGTTTGAAAAGATTATTTTAAATAGAATGATGGTTCATATTAATGACAATTCTATTTTTGCTGATGAGCAATTTGGTTTTCGCCATGGGCATTCAACCACTCATCAGTTATTAAGAGTTACGAACTTAATTCGGCTCAACAAATCTGAAGGATATTCGACTGGAGTTGCTCTTCTTGATATAGAGAAAGCATTTGACAGTGTTTGGCCTGAAGGTTTGATTGTAAAATTGATGAATTTTAATTTTCCTCTGTACATTATTAAACTGATCCAAAATTATTTATCAGATCGCTCACTGCAGGTAAACTATCAGAATTCTAAATCTGATAGATTACCTGTAAGAGCTGGTGTCCCCAAGGCAGCCTACTGGGGCCCATTTTGTATAACATTTTTACTTCTGCCTTACCTGATTTACCCCCAGGGTGTCCAAAATCTTTGTTTGCAGCTGACACCGGCCTCTCAGCCAAAGGGCGTCGCCTTCGTGTCATTTGTAGTAGATTGCAAAAAAGTTTGGATATTTTCTCCACTTACTTGCAAAATGGAAAATTTCCCCGAATGCTTCCAAAACTCAGCTTATAATTTTCCCACATAAGCCGAGAGCTTCTTATTTGAAACCTTCTAGCAGACATATTGTCACTATGAATGGGGTTCCAATTAATTGGTCTAGCGAAGCTAAATATTTAGGACTTCTGCTAGATCAAAAATTAACTTTTAAAAATCACATTGAAGGCCTTCAAGCCAAATGTAACAAATATATTAAGTGTCTATATCCACTTATAAACAGAAAATCAAAACTTTGTCTTAAGAACAAACTTTTGATTTACAAAAAAAATTTTAGACCTGCCATGTTGTATGCTGTGCCAATATGGACTAGTTGCTGCAATACCAGAAAGAAGGCACTTCAGAGGATTCAAAATAAAATTTTGAAAATGATTCTGAAGTTGCCTCCGTGGTATAGTACCAATGAACTTCATAGAATTTCTAATATTGAGACATTGCAACAAATGTCCAACAAAATAATTTCCAATTTTAGACAAAAATCGTTGCAATCTTCTATTGCAACGATTAGCTCCTTGTACCCTTAGTATAAATTAGGTTAAGTTTAGTTTAAGTTGAAAATATTGTAATTCCTACATGGTTCAATTCAACCAGAGGAAAAATTCTAACTGCCAGAGGCAATTAAAATGTATTAATAATAACTAAAAATATAACATAGCAAATAAGGATGATAGTGTTAAGAAAACACGGAACACCTAGTCTAAGAGATGAATGCATGTATTAGATAATTAGCAAATTAGCAGTGGGCAGGATATCTGAAATAGTTCAATGTTTTTGTTTGTGGTAGAAACGAAATGGGATCTCCAGTACCCTTGCGAGCAAGGCGTGGGATTGCCAATCCGGAGATGGTGAGTTCGATTCTGGATTCTGGATTCCCTGGAAATAGTGTATCCATTGTACTTGTCACACAAGACAAGATACATACTCATCCAATGGCGAACATAGAAAAGCTTTCAATTAATAACTGAGGAAATGCTAATAGAATAATAAGTTGAAAAGCAGGCCAAGTTCTAGTTGAAATGTAGAGCCATTGATGAAGAAGAAGAAGAAACGAAATGAGATCATTTAAAAATTAATGTTTAAATAATCGTAATAAAAAAGAATAATAGATTTTTTTTTATTATTTTTTATGGATTTTGGAGAATCTTGCAGTTGTTACACACTTAACTCTTTTCACTGTATTCGGTAAATTTTACCGAAATCTCAACAGCAGAACTGTTCGGTAATTTATTTTACAGATTTTTTGTAATTTTTTCCATTGCTCAACTGTCAAAATCACCGAAAATCAGTTAAATTATTTACCGAACAGCTCTGCTGTTGAGATTTCGGTAAAATTTTACCGAATTCGGCGATTTATTTTAAGTGTGTATAAAGCTGGATTGGTCGCCCATAATTGCTACTCTATTATGACCAGATCAGCGGTTCTTGTACAGAGAGCCAACAGATGTTTGCTAGAGACTAGCATTCATCTTCAATGTACAATTGTACATGTAGGCGCTTGCCCTGTCAGAATGCAAGTCAATGTAGGTGATGGCAAAGAAACGATGATTCAATCACTCGCCCATTGCAAGCCGAATATACTTCTGCACTTGCCACGAGATTATGTGGAATTAATTGGAATTTTTGGGATTGGTTGGTGACCATGTGATATGTAAAGCTAGCGATGTATTTCTAATTGGATGTAAAAAACGAGCTTTTTCGTTCATTTCTAATTTAAGAAGTTATTGCTAGTATGCTCATTTTAGTCTAGTCAGTATAGATGATACAAATGGAAACGGTATGGAAGATCGTTTCCAGTTCTAGCGTTTGATACAAATTAGAAGAATGGAACGAGCCTGAGATTGAACCGAAGAATTTGCGCATTTGTTTTTTTATGTCTTCATTAGCCCTAGGCTGGCTCATCTCGGACATTTGTTATTGAAATTTTGTTCGAGTTAGAATAATTTTTCATCTAGGTTTAAATATCATCCCTCCAAATACAATATTTCAAATAGGAAATAATAATCAGGACATGCAATGAAAAATAACGATAACTGGTTCCTTTATATCTAGAGAACATTATTACTATTTTTTTTAAAGAATTAACTATTTAACAAATCAATGGACAAACCAAATAACGTAATAATAAATTAACTAGTAAACAAATTATCTAATTATCGAAATAATGAATTAAGAATCTAACAAATTAACGAACTTAACGGAATTACCAAATGTACGAATTAACGAATTAAAGATTAAAAGAATTTACGAATTAATTAATTAAATAATTCACATACTAACGAATTACGGATTCAGAAATTAACGAATTGATAAATTGAAAAGTTTATGAATTGACGAAATCACGATTTGACGTTTTGAAGAATTGGCAAATTGATAAATTGGCCAATAGACGAATTGACGAACTGAGGAATTAATGAATTATCAGATTAACAATTCAACGGATTAACGAATTAAGGTTTTTCGAATTGACGAATTGATGAAAAATTTGATGAACTGACGAGATGATGAATTGTCGAATTGATGAATTTGACGAATTAACGAATTAATAAGGATAAACGTATTGACTGTGTGAAGAATTGATGAATTGACTAATTAACGAACTGATGAACTGACTAATTGACTAATTGACGAATTATCAAATTAACGATTCAACGGATTATCGAATAGACGAATTGACGATTTATCGATTATAAGAATTGACCAACGACCAATTGTTCAATTGACGATTTGAAGAATTGACAATAAATTATCAGAGCGATTTTACTATTTCACAAATTGACTAATTGAAGAATTGGTAAATTGATGAATTGATGAATTATTAAATCAACAGATTAACGGATTAAGTATCGAATAGATGAATTCAAGAATTGACGAATTGGCCATTTTACGAAATGACGACTTGACGATTTTACAAATTGACAAATTAACGAATTGACGATTTAGCGAATTACGGTTTTACGATTGTAAGATTTGACTCAAATTTGATGACTTGACGCAATGACGATTTGAAGATTTGACTAATTACCAGATTAACAATATGAAACTATATCGATGAATTGACGAATTGTTGGGTTGACAAATTATCAGATTAACGATTTTACTTTTTCACAAATAATTGAAGAATTAGGGTAAGACGGTATAATATGCCCCCCTAAGGCAATACCTATGAAAACTTTTTACTTTTCAACTTAATTTATGCAAACTTTGTGTTATTTGGTAGTTCAACAAGTCACAAAACCATTACCTGTGAGTAGTCATGTAAAAATATTACTGAAAACACGTCTTCTTCTTCTTCTTCATTGGCATTACATCCCCCACTGGGACATTGCCGCCTCGCAGCTTAGTGTTCATTAAGCACTTCCACAGTTATTAACTGCGAGGTTTCTAAGCCAAGTTACCATTTCTGCATTCGTATATCATGAGGCTAACACGATGATACTTTTATGCCCAGGGAAGTCGAGACAATTTCCAATCCGAAAATTGTCTAGACCGGCACCGGGAATCGAACCCAGCCACCCTCAGCATGGTCTTGCTTTGTAGTCGTGCATCTTACCGCACGGCTAAGGAGCCCCCCTGAGAACACGTAATAAAGCTTTTTTGAAAAGTCGTGAAAAACTGGATTTCAAAAAGTGCCAGGGTAATACGCCCCACCGTAATCAAAAACGTTCCATAGCCCTTAATTAGTATTTTATCAATCTCATAATGAAGAGGTTACAAATCCTTATGTGCTTGACATTAACATATTGTCCATACAATTTTGAAGCAATTGCTGCAGGCTCGCTGCGCTTGTGTATAGTTGGTAAGGGCATATTGTCCTGCCTACACTGGGGCGTTTTGGCCAGTGAAACATGTTTTCGAAAATCGTTACGTTTTTGAAGATGGAAATAATTTTATATCGTATTAACCACTGAGAAAGGTTATTTTGTTGCCCAACTGAGTGTTCCAGTGCAAGTTTTCCGGACAGTATGCTAGAATCGCTCCAGAATGTTGAGCAAACAAACATTAAAAGTTACATCAAAACTGTAACTTTTTGTATTTTGCTATTATTTTCATTATGTAATACAAAAATACTCCCACATTCACATAGTATGATGGTTTTACATTTATAGGTTCCAACTCATATTTACCCTTAGTTAGGTATAGTTTTCTAGAAATCAAAGGGGGGCGTTTTGGCCAGGTGGGGCGCATTATACCGTCTTACCCTATTAACCGCGAGGTTTCTAAGCCAAGTTACCATTTTTGCATTCGTATATCATGAGGCTAACACGATGATACTTTTATGCCCAGTGAAATCGAGACAATTTCCGAAAGTTGCCTAGACCGGCACCAGGAGTCGAACCCAGCCACCCTTAGCATGGTCTTGCTTTGTAGCCGCGCGTCTTATTGCTAGGCTAAGGAGGGCCCCCGTATGGGCACATTTTGTGTCCGATTGCCATGAAATTTTAAAGGAAGAAGCGTCAACATGCCAATTTTTTGGGACATTACTTGATTTGACCATGGTGCTAATCCAGCCGGATTTATTAAGGGGGGGGGGGGGGTTTGGTCCTGGACATGGTTCCGGATGTTCCGGGAACTTGGTGAAGGGGACACATTTTGATTAGCTTTTAAAGCCATCTTGCGACATATCAAACTTCATTTCATCATGAATTTGACTTCATCATGAATTTGAAGGACAAGCTCAATCCATGAATTTTTGAGAGATTTTGGACTTATTGGCCACGTCCGGAAGTGTTCCAAGGAACCTTATTCCATTTCGATTAGTTCCGAATCCCATCTTAAGATTTTGAAGGATATGATTTTTGAGAGATTTTGGACTCATTGGCCACGTCCGGAAGTGTTCCCGGGAACCTGGTTCTCTAACGGAAGTAGACAAATATCGATAAGCTCCGAAATCTATCTTGCGACATATCAAACTTCATGGTTTCGAAAGAAAAGATCAATAGATGTGTTACGCGCGGATTGCCTCCCTGTGCGAAGGTCCAGGGTGAACGAGACTCTCCTTACACGCAACGGGGTATTAGCAAAAGACTTGTGCCGAAGCGGACCAACTCTAATAGATTTCACTCGGGATTCTCGATCCTTGCTAGTTGCCTTGCTCTGAAAGCCTATGCGATGGAATCAAGAAGAGAGTTTCATCTACTCGAGACTGAACTACCATGTGGAAATACTTTCCTTCCTAATCTTCCCGCTAGTATACTTTGCTCAGAAAGTCTATGCTGCAGAAGAGTGGAAATCAGTCTTTCCTTACTGCATTCCAGGGATTTTTTCGGTCTTAACCAACAGACAGCCGTCTTTAGACTAAAACGAAAACTTCAATCTTTATTGATACTGCAGGGTATATATACATAATTTTTGCTTATTCTACATTTTACAATTTTGGTTATTGCCGTTCTGCCCGCGCCCATCAATCCGCCGTATGGGCTTGATGCGCGCGTTCAGAACGTGGTGCTGCTGAGTCTAGCACAAACAAATCGCCCTGACCTATGCTGGAAGTGCACTGCACTGCGGCGCACACGTAATTAATTATGTGCGGACGGGTCGCTTGGTGAATCATTTTCATTGTTTTGGGTACATCGGCGCGCGCCAGCGCCGTTCGTTTGGGATCAAATTCTGTTGTGATTGTCGCGTCGGTAACAAGATGAATTTTTAAAGATTTTGGACACACTGGTCACCTCCGGAATCGTTCCCGGGAACCTGGTTCCCTCCGGGAAGTGAACAAATTTCGATTAGCTTCGAACCCATTTTGCGACATATCAAACTCAATAATTTTGAAAGACAAGATCAATAGATGAAATTTTGAGAGATTTTGGACACATTGAACGCGATTCGATTAGCTCAGAAACCCATCTTGCGACATATTAAACTCCATTATTTTGAAAGACAAGACAACACTTTCAGTGCGGACAAAAATTTTGAAATTTCTTCCGTTGGTATTGCTTTTCAAAGTCATGAAGTTTAATTTTTCGCAAGACTTTCGGAGCTAATCGTAATTTGTCCACTTCTCTGTGGGAGCCAGGTTCCCGGGAACACTTCCGCTCGTGGTAAATGTCCAAAACCTCTTGAAAATTAATCCATTCACCGTAACTTTCAAAGTCACGAACTTTGATATGTCGCAAAATGGGTGTCGGAACTAATCGAAATTTATTCTCTTCCCTGAATACTGCCCAGGAACACTGCCGGACGTGGCCAATGTATCCAAAACTACTCAGAAAATCTCCTTTTGAGCTTGTCTTTCAAAACCATGAGGTTTGATGTCGCAAAATGGACTTCGGAGCTAATTCAAATTTGTCCACTTCCATGAGAGAACCAGGCTCCCGGGAGTACTTCCGGACGTGGCCAATGTATTCAAACCCTCTCAAAAATTAATATATTGAGAGTGTGTTTCAAAATCATGAAGTTTGATATGTCGCAAAACAGGTTTCTGAGCTAGTTGAAATTTGTCCACTTCTCTGAGGGAACAGGTTTCCGGAACATCCAGAACCATGTCCTGGTGATCCAGTTGTATCAAAACTAACTTCTGATCGAGTAATGTAACAAAATATAAACATGATAATGCTTATTTTCTGATAATTTCATGAAAATCGGACAAAAACGAGCCCAAACGGGTTATTTTAATTTTGATTTCTATGTCAGACCGAAACGTTTCTGAATTTCCAGGAAAAGTTCGTTTATATAAATTTGATGTATCGTGGAGCATACACTCAAAAGATTGTAGAATTTTTTTGGTGCTCTACTCCATTGGAAAGTTTTTAATATATCCAAATGACTACAACGTAAGATAAAATCACAAGCGATGAACCCTCAGGTCGGTAAATCTTAATTTTGTGGCCAAATATTCTCTGATTTTGCTCAATCGTTCAACAATCGACAGACACTAGTCAACTTATGTGGCCTTGAAATGCTATTGCGACCCATGAGCATCTTGAAATTCTTTTACTACTGTCGACCAGTGTAAACAATTATAAAATTTGCGTTACATGAGCTTACATGATATTGACAATTATTGTTTTACAAATATCTTGAGATTTCAATCAGTTTGGGTTGTACTAGTTGACAATATTAATCAAGACGAAGATGATTCTTTAATTCTTTAATAAGTGTATATTTGTCATTTGACTTTCTAATTTTGCTTTATAAAACAATATTCTGAATGAATCTGATATTTTCGCAAATCCATCTTCCATTTCTCTAATTGCGAAACAGAAGCGCATACACACGAATTGTGCACTCGGTGACGCCTGGGACTCTGCACACCGCTTCTTTACTGGCAGCTCTAAACGTAATTTAATTGCCACGATGGAAACGTGAACCGTGCGTACCAATGAGTACGCATTTCCCTTGATCCCCCATGAATGGCGCTGGTTCTGGTTTAGATTCGTATCGCCGACAGTATAGTCCAACACTCGGTACAGATAAATGAGGAGGACTACCCCCCTCTTTCTCTCTCCCCATATCGAATGATACTATCGTACCACTGTATGCTCTGCTTATTTAGTTACGCACAGTACAGTCAATTGTTGACTGTTGGTGATTAAATAAGTGAAGTCTGTCGAACATCATCATGACGAAACTGAATTTAGACAATACGCTTGGGTTCAGGATCGTGCTAGTGGTACGTGCTTCATCTGCTGGATGTGTTATGGAAAATCGTATCTATTTGTTCCTAGATACCGTGGATTTAGCGTTTATGGATGGTTTTGGTTTTGCTGTCCATTTTAAATGTAGTATAATACGAATGCCAACAAAGAAGCTTTTCATTGGAAGGATCATATTATTAGTTATGAAATATTGTTTAATTTTCTACATTCAAATGATTTTCAGCACGAATTGCACGTTTTTTCAACCAGGCTGCTGAGTTCCGTAGTAGTGTTTACACTCAGTTTTAATTTCTGTAGCTCGGAGAAATCCACATTGCCGTCTACTCAGCAAAATAAAGAACTGATATTCCTGCAAAAATACGTTTATAAGTAAATTTTCAGTAAGTTACTTCTTCATTTTCAGCAATAAAACGTTGCTTTGGCAGAAATCTCGGCATAAAATATATTGAGAGCTTGGTTGTGTTATTTTTGGTTAAAATTTCCAAAATTGCGACACACTTATGGTTCCCCCCATCGCCGTCAATGGGAGACTGTCGCCGCGACTCTACCGCTGGGTCGCTGTATGCAAGCAATGTTACATATCCATACCACCGGCGACAGTCGCATCGCCGGGAACCTTTATCCATTTTAATTGTTTTTTGCTCTAAATATCTTCGCCATCTGAACCCATTGTAGACATTCAAAGTTTTGATCATATTTAATAACTTCGAGGAAGAAATTAACTTTGTTTTCTCTAATTTGACTTCTTCAGGGCTTTTGGTGACTATTGTACATTTACTGTTCCGTGGAAGGGAATGGAGTTGCGGTGCAGGCATACTGTGAGTAAATATTGTTTGCTTTAAGATGTGAATTTAATATACCTAAGAAATTTTGAGGTTCATTTATATGTAAACTACAGCGGGATTGTTCGTCAGGCACAATTGTATAGCTTGTACAGATGCACCCATATTATATGAACATCAAATTGAAAGGCATATCGGCTGACATGCTGATAAGTCGTATGTCAACAAATCAAAAATTTGGTTCAATTGGTAAGCATATAGGGGAACTGTTCCGATCTCCATCTCACTGTACATATATCCATCTCATCGCTAAACAAAGAAATACGGGACCAAATTCGTCGCTTCTTATTGTCAACATGCGTGCTCACTGCTGAAAAAAATCACAAAAATAATAAACAAACCAAATTCCTTTCCATTGCTTTGTTTTTGATGGGATGGAAATAGGAGCTATGAGATGAAGTGGCAAACCGTTCCCCTACATATAAACAATTCGATTAGAATTTCCACCCCGGCCAATTTATCGCTGAACAGATAACTATATTATCAATAGTTATAATACAATGATACCCGTTAAATATTTGATTAATTTGCAATTATAAACACGTTAACCGTTACCGCTTAATTTATGCGGGATATGATTTCTCCAAATCAAATCGGTGGATCACATCGATATCGTTAAATATCAAGTTCAGCCAAGTGACAGGCATGCATTCGATTCGAAGTTGGTCGAGCGGTTGTCAGGTGGTTTAATGACACTATTAAGCATGGCCGAAATCAAATTATGACTACATATATAATAAATATGCGCGAAAATATGACTGCAAGTAATGCTTGGCAGTGGAACAGAATTCGTACACAAGCATCGCATAATAATGCAGCGGCATTCAGCCTTGCACTGATGAAATGGCAATCGCAGCATGCACTCAGGAGATCGAAAAATCAGTGACAGAATTAAACCAGCGGTAAACACAATTCGTGTTTGCGGATTGAGCTTTCAAATATGCGGTATGCAATTCTGATAATTGATCAATTGAAATAAAATATTTTTGCGACTCTGGAAAAAAAGATAAACGTTGACTTTTTTGATTATATTATCAAGACCTACTTCGAAGTACAATAAAGCACAATAAAGGTAATCCTCATCATGAATCTCAACAATTGATATTCACTCAATTCTTTACTTCTTTTTATTGGCATTACATTCCACACTGGGACATTGCCGCCTCACTGCCTAGTGTGCATTCAGACTTTCACGCCAGATTTCTAAGCAACTTATATTCAATACCAAATTTTCAAAACAACTTATCTGCTTTTGTAAACAAAGATTCAAACGTCGATTTGTCAAATCTGAGAGCACTCCCACGCGAACCAACACCATCAACACATAGGTGAAGACTTCGGCTACTTGTTGATGGTGTTGGTTTGCGTGGGAGTGCTCTCAGATTCGACAAATCGACGTTTGAATTATTACTCCCTTTGATGCTGGGTACCTTGCGAGGACGCGGTGTGCACGCAGCTTGAAAAAAAAAACGCTACGTGGGCATCGGCTCTTAGGGCCCCAGGTCCGAATCCACCGCGTGCAGCCAGCGTATTCGTGGAAAAGATATTTTAGTTACTAGATAAAGATTGTCGCTTCAGTTCCCTTTGTTCTGCTGTCCGGAACATGTTGGGTATCAAGCTGTCAAATCGTATAGATTTTCCTTCTTTGACATTTAGCTCCCCTATGCTCGCCAGCAAAAGATGTTCCGGACAGCGACGACAGCGACAATCTTTATCCAGTAACTAAAATATCTTTTATTCGTGGTCTTTCGCGAAGTAACCTGCCTCTATCCGGTTCTCCGTTGAATATTGCTTTTGATAATATTTTTTTCCATTCACATCAAGTGACTAGCCCACTGAAGTCTGCCGTATTTTACACGATTCACAATATTTTAGTCTTTTAACTCTTTTAGTTCTTTTTCTAGTTTACCTCCGAGTATTGTAAGCAGCACTTCGCTCGAAAACTTTCCTGTCTGTCGCTTTAAGCGCTATTCTCATTGCACCGGGCCGGGCCGGGCAAGGCTCCCGGGCGGGAAAAGCGATTGTATAACATTTCACCGAAAACTATTTCGCGGAATTCCTTTTCGTGGTTGAAAATTTCGCGGAATAACATTTGGCGGTTTGTAACTTTTCGCGGTACGACATTTGGCGGATTGTACCTTTTCGCCGATTGACTTTTGGCGAAATGTACCATTTCGCGGAATGCACCATTTCGCGGAATATTATTAATAATAGCCTTTGTCCATTCAGCATTTCCAGAATTATTACCTGCGAGGTTTCTAAGCCATGTTACCATTTTTTTTAACATTCGTTTAACACGAGATTAACACGTTGAAACTTTTATACCTAAAAGTCGAAATTTTTTTTTTTTGATAACTTTCCTAGACCGGCTCAGAAGTTGAACCCAACCTTCTTCAGCATAGTCTTGCTTGGCAGCCCCGCATCTTCCCGCTAAGGAAAGCCTCTCAGAATATGAAGAAGTAGTTTTCAAAATTTCAAATGCCCCTTATACCGGGCTAATACATCCATTTAAAGAAGGCATTATCAAGTCTATTCGACTTAGACCGGGCAGATGCGTCCATTTAAAGAAGACGTTACTCCTGCCTTCGCCTTATACCGGGCAGACGCGTTCTTTTAAAGAAAGCATTATCAACTCCTTTCGCCTTATACCAGGCAGATGCATCCATTTAAAAAAGGCGTTACCCCACCCTTCGCCCACAGACAAACAGACATAACACTCGTCAAATTTCCATCGTTCACTAATTTACTGGTCAATTCAAAAATCAATAGTTGACCAATCGATCACTAATGCGCGCGCATCGGATTTGCTCGAGTTTGACATTTGCCCACTACCGCCATCTGGTTCGTGATTTGCCCAACCAACTGAAATCAACAGATGTCGCTAGTGTTCAAATGACGATGAATTTGATGAGTGAATGTTCAATGTGTTATGTCTGTTTGTCTGTGCTTCGCCTTATACCGGACAGATGCATTTTTTAAAGAGGACATTATCAACTCCTTTCGCCTAATACCGGGCAGATGCATCCATTTAAAGAAGGCGTTACCCCTCTCTCCGCCTTATACCGGACAGACACGTTCTTTTAAAAAAGGCATTAACACCTTTTGCCTTATACCGGGCAAATGCATCCATTTAAAGAAGGCGTAACCCCTCCCTTCGCCTTATACCGGGAAGACGCGTTCTTTGAAAGAAGTCATTAACAACTCCTTTCGCGTTATACCGGGCAGAACATATGGTGGAGTTTCAGGTTTTGAAACCTGCAACCCGAATTGCCAGATTCGGGTTTGAAAAATTAGTACAATATCGGGTTCGGGTCGGGTACGGATTTGTGAGATAAAAAAATCGGGTCCGGGTCGGGTACGGGCTTAAGAAATAAAATACTGAATACTTATTTTATCCAGTTTTGTTAATTGTGAGGCTAGTTCGTTGTTTGGACTTACATTTTTACACATATCTAGTTTTAATTTTCCGGGAAAAACTTTTGTGCGGGCTTAAATAATTAAATTATGTCGGGTTCGGGTCGAGTACGGGTTAACGAATGCAAAAATTCTCGGGAGCGGGTCGGGTTTGCATTAAATCTAAAAAAATTGCCCGGATTGCATGCAATTAAGCAGAAATCGGTAAATATTTGAATGATAATTATTCTAACTGAACTCGGCCAAATGGCATTCCGCGGAATGATTTTCGGTGAAAAGGTACATTCCGCGAAATGTCTTTCGGAAAAAAGGTGCATTCCGCGAAATGTGTTTCGGAGAGTTGATACATTCCGCGGAATGTCGTACCGCGAAAAAAAATTCCGCGAAATGTTTTTCGGCGAAATAGTATACAACCGGGAAAAGCTTCCATATCATTACATGCTTTTTCAATGCAATCGTTCACATCGAATCGCCGTGCCGTGCCCGGGGCGACACCGGGGTTGTCAAAAAAAAAAAAAAAAAAAACAAAACGACATTTTGCCTCCCGGTCACAGCACGGTGGGCAGCATACTTTTCGCTTGCAGTAGTAGTGATATCTGCAATGCAGAGCTGTCAATGCATCGGTTGTTTACTTTTGGTGAAACATTACTATATTTCGTTCAATTTTAATCATTGAAGTAAATAAAATGAAATGAAAATGAAGTAAATTGAATAAATTAGTTTGATTTAAACCTATATCAATATAGCAGATTCACCTAAGCTGCATGACGCTTGTAAATAGTAAGGTAAGGATCTAGTATTTATTTTAGGAATGGGCGTTTATCGGAAAAATATCGATACTGCAGAATCTATGTTTTTACTGTTTATTGTTTATTTTATTATTGAGTTCAGTGCGAGATTTCTCTTGTTTCGGACAGCAGAACGATGGCGCGATCGGCCGAAATATTGTGCTCTGCTTTGCGCGACCGGTAATAAAAATCAGTTCAGTGCAAGATTTCTCTGGTTTCGGACAGCAGAACGCTGTGTTCTGCATTGCGCGGCCGGTAATAAAAATCAGTTCAGTGCGAGATTTCTCTTGTTTCGGACAGCAGAACGATGGCGCGTTCGGCCGAAATATTGTGTTCTGCATTGCGCGGCCGGTAATAAAAATCAGTTCAGTGCGAGATTTCTCATGTTTCGGACAGCAGAACGATGGCGCGATCGACCGAAATATTGTGTTCTGCTTTGCGCGGCCGGTAATAAAAATCAGTTCAGTGCGTGATTTCTCTTGTTTCGGACAGCAGAACGTTGTGTTCTGCATTGCGCGGCCGGTAATAAAAATCAGTTCAGTGCGTGATTTCTCATGTTTCGGACAGCAGAACGATCGCGCGATCGGCCGAAATATTGTGTTCTGCATTGCGCGCCCGGTAGGCCGGTAGTTAGTTTGTATTACTTTTCGCGCCCGATTCATGGCTAGGTAAAATCACTGTGTATAAAGAATGGCACGGTCGTATCGCTTATCAGAGTGAATCCAGATCCAACGATGGCTACCAATTAACTGATAATCCTTTCTGTGGTTTTTGTGGAGACGCAGAGGTAAACACGGTCTTCAAATAGCAAAAACCACCTACTAATATTCCTTCCTTCTTCCTAACTGACTACAAGGACGTGGCCGGCGCCGTTATTGATCATTTGAATTTTAGAGTCACTGAAACTTGCACACTGAGAATGCTTGAACAATCCCAGTCAATCATTCAGTTGATTCTTTGTGCAATTTCACTGATTCTGGTCAATCACGGAGTAGCAACCATAGATATGTGTAGTCAGTCAAAGCTAAGCTAAGCTAAGCTAAGCTAAGCTTTATTGTTTATTTTATTATTATTTTTTATATGTTATCGATGCCAAAAAATATCGTCGTTGAAACATCGATACTCCGATATATTGATACGTTAAAAAAAATCCCAGAGAATTCCCAGAGGAATTCAATGAGGTCTTCTCGTAAGAATTCCCATAGGACTTATCGTAAGAATTCCCAGAGTACTTCCCGAAAGAACTCCTGGAGAAATTCTCAGAGGATTTCCCGGAAAAATCCCAGAGAATTCTAGGAGGAATTCCCAGAAGAATTCTCGAAGAAATTCCAAGAGATATTCTCAGAGTTATACCCGGAAGAATTCTCAGAGGAATTCCAAGAAGAACTCCTGGAGGAATTTCCAGAGGGCTTCCCAGAGGAATTCCCAGAAGAATTCCCGGAAAAATCCCAGAGAATTCCCAGAGGAATTCTAGGATGAATTCCCAGAGGAATTCTAGGATGAATTCCCAGAATAATTCTCGAAAAAATCCAAGAGAATTTCCAGAAGAATTCTAGGAGGAACTCCCGGAGGAATTCCCAGAGACATACCCGGAGGATTTCTCAGAGGAATTCCCAGAGAAATTTTCAGAGGCTTTCCCGAAGAAATTCACAGAGGCCTTTCGGAGGAATTTTCAGAGGAACTCTCGAAGGACTTCCCGTAATAATCCCCGTAAAAATTCCAGGAGGAATTCACAGAGGAATTCCCGAATATATCCATCCATATATATAAAACTCAATGTTTGTATGTTTGTATGTATGTTTGTATGTATGTTTGTATGTATGTTGCAGCATAACTTCTGAACCCATTGACCGATTTCAACCAAATTTGGAACATAAATTCTTCATCTTAAGGAGACGACGATAGGGGGGTTAGGGATGCTTTTTGGAAAAGGGGAGGGTGTGGGGGGAGGAGTATCGCTAAGTTATTGATCAACTCAGTGTACCTTTTGAACCCTTCGGCCGATTTCTACCAAATTTGGAACACACATTCCTTATCTTAAGGAGCCGACCATACGGGATTAAGCATGCTCTTTGAAAAAGGGGGAGGGTGTAGGGGGGAGGGGTATTTATTATTTATCGATCATCTCTGTGTGACTTTTGAGCTCCTTGGCCGATTCAACGAAAATTGGAACACACATTCCTTATCTTACGGAGACGACGACGAAAGGATTAGGGATTTTTTTTTGCAAAAGGGGGAGGGTGTGGGGGAGGGGCATTTCTTAGTTATCGATCAACTCTGTGTAACTTCTGAGCTTCTTGGCCGATTCCAACCAAATTTGGAATATACATTCCTTATCATAAGGAGACGACGTTCGGGGGATAAGCATGCTCTTTGAAAAAGGGGGAGGGTGTGGGGGGAGGTGTAATGTTTAGTAATCGATCAACTCAGTGCAACTTCTGAGCCCCTTGGCCGATTTCAACCAAATTTGGAACACACATTCCTTATCTTAAGGAGACGGCAATAAGAGGTTAAGCATGCTCTTTGAAAAAGGAGGAGGGTGTGGGGGGAGGAGTATTATTTGGTAATCGATCAATTCAGTGCAACTTCTTAACCCCTTGGCCGTTTTCAACCGAATTTGGAACACACATTATTTATATTAAGGAGACGACGATACGGGGGTTAAGCAACCCAAGTAGCACACGCAACATCTTCCTAAAAGCACCTTGTTTCTATTCAGTTTCATTAAAGGCATTGGAAAAACATCAAAGCACGAAAAGTTGCATCAAGATGTCAAAAACGTTCGAATTGTGATCAATGTTTCATTAAAATTGCAATGCAGTACGTGTTTGACATTTGGAAACAAACAAACAAAGAATACTGCACTTCATGTTGCAAACACGAAACAAAATCATTAAGTTGCATATTTTTTACCATGTAACTTCAATGCGTCTTTCAAAATTTAATTGTTTGTTTAAATTAAGTTGCAGAAAAGTTGAATGTGTCTTCATGTTTAATTTAGCATCGTTCAACGTTTCGACAACTCACATTTTTTCTGTGATGGTGCAATCAAGTAACAGAAAACCCGAGTACAAAACTTCATAATCGTATGGTTTTTATTGTGAGTCAACATGCAGTCCCTTCGAAGTGTTGAATGGTGCTGTGGTAGAGTGAAGGACTATCAATCACAAGATCCATAAATCGAATCCAGTTTTATATTTTTATTTTATTTTTTTCCCGCTGTAGTATTTTGCAACATTATTGCAATTTTACTGTAATCGAAGGATGTTTCCGTAGGCTCCACCTCTTGCGCTTTTTAGATTGCAAGAGAGTTATATTTGATGGCACATACGCAAAGATTGTTTCTTTCCGAATAGTTGCAACACAGTGAAATGTTCAGTAGTGGAACAATTTGTTCTGCTTGGGAAGCTCCTTCAAAAAGAGGGCGGGTGTGGGGGGAGGGAGCCCCTTGGCCGATTTCAACCAAATTTGGAACGCACATTCCTTATCTTAAGGAGACGACGATAGGGGGGTTAAGCATGTTATTTGAAAAAGGGGGAAGTGTATTGTTTAGTAATCGATCAATTCAGTGCAACTTCTGAACCCCTTGGCCGATTCCAACCACATTTGGAACACACATTATTTATCTTAAGGAGACGACGATACAGGGATTAAGCAAGCTTCTTGAAAAAGGGGGTGGGTGTGGGGGTAGCGGTATTTCTCAGTTATCGATCAACTCTGTGTAACTTCTGAGCCCCTTGGCCGATTTCAATGAAATTTGAACACACATTATTTATCTTAAGGAGACGACGATAGGGAGGTTAAGCATGCTCTTTGAAAAATGGGGAGGGTGTGGGGGGAGGTGTAATGTTTAGTTATCGATCAACTCAGTGCAACTTCTGAGCCCCTTGGCCGATTTCAACTAAATTTGAAACACATATTCCTTATCTTAAGGAGATGACGATAGGGGGGTTAAGCATGTTTTTTGAAAAAGGGAGGGTGTGGAGGGAGGTTTATTGTTTAGTAAACGATCAATTCAGTGCAACTTCTGAACTCCTTGGCCGATTTCAACTAAATTTGAAACACATATTCCTTATTTTAAGGAGACGACGATTGCCCGGATTCCTAAAAAAACAAATTCTTGACAATAACATTTTCCCGGTAATGACATTTCAAAAAATAATGAAAATGATACTTCCTGATACACATATCCCAGAATATGACATATCCCTGAGTGAAGTAGGCCATTAACATAACACTATTTGGCCTAAGGTCATTCGACGTGAATGGCATATGGGATAATTATGAACAGCATCAGAAAAATCTTTCATAGGAATCATGCATTTGCTGGGTATAAAGCAATGATAATTGTAACCCTTAACTAAGCGCTCAGGCACATTCTGCGCTTATGAAGTGGGAACCTATAAGTGAAAGGATAATCGTTGTCAGATTTAGAACACGGGTCCGAAACCTTACTATAATCCAATGTTATGCGCCAACCGATGCTGCCGACCTGCAAGACAAAGAGAACTTCTACAGTCAACTCAATGCCGTCGTAGATAGAATTCCGAAGGGTGATATCAAGATCTGTTTGGGCGACTTCAATGCGAAGATCGGATCCGACAACTCGAACCATGAGCGCATTATGGGACGCCATGGTCTCGGAGAAATGAGCGAAAACGGAGAGCTGTTCGCAGAATTTTGTGGTAATAACGACATGGTGATCGGGGAATCGCTCTTCCCTCATCGACCGGTTCACAAGGTCACGTGGGTCTCCCGTGACGGCCTTACAGAAAATCAAACTCCTTGGCCGACTTCAACTAAATTTGAAACACATATTCCTTATTTTAAGGAGACGACGATTGCCCGGATTCCAAAAAAACAAATTCTTGACAATAACATTTTCCCGGTAATAACATTTCAAAAAATAATGAAAATGATACTTCCTGATACACATATCCCAGAATATGACATATCCCTGAGTGAAGTAGGCCATTAACATAACACTATTTGGCCTAAGGTCATTCGACGTGAATGGCATATGGGATAATTATGAACAGCATCAGAAAAATCTTTCATAGGAATCATGCATTTGCTGGGTATAAAGCAATGATAATTGTAACCCTTAATCAGAATCATGGTTTGCCCAGTGAAAAGCAATAATTAATGTTTTTCTTCTGGATAGTGGATGTGATTTCTTCTTAAAAAAAAGCATTTGCCCGGAATAAGGCAAAGGTGGGTGTGATTCCTTCTTTAAAAATATACGTTTGCCTGGATTAAGGCATCGGTGGATGCTTTTCCATCTTAAGAAATAGACGTTTGCCAGGAATAAGGGTATTCAAACCCACGATCCCTTCTTCGAAATCAGTCAATGTTTCCAAAAGCTTTCTTATAATCAAATGATGAAGTATCAATAAGTAAACACAATTACCCTGTTAACCAATTTGTTTTATCATTTTACGGTTGTGAAAAAAAAAAAATGCAAACCCAACTGGCAATTCCGAGCAAGGCCGGGTACATAAAGCTAGTCTCAGATAATTCTCGGTGGAATTCCCAGAGGTCTTCCCAAAAGAGTTTCCAGAGAACTTCCTGAAAGAATTCCTGGTGAACTGCCGGAGAAATTCTCAGAGGAATACTCCCGGATGGATTTCCGGAGTAACTCCCGAAAGAATTCTCAGAGGAACTCCTTGAGGACATCTCGTAAGAATTACCTCAGGAGTTCAAAGAGGTCTTCCAGTAAGAATTCTCAGAGGACTTCTCGTAAGAACACAAGCAGGAATTCACAGAAGAATTCCCGGAACATCCACAGCAAAATCCCGGAGGAACTCCCGAATGAATTCCCAGAGGTCTTCCAATAAAAATCCCCATTGTACCTCCTAAAAGAATTCCTGGAGAAGTTCTTAGATGAATTCCCGGAGAAATTCTCAGAGGAATTCCAGGAGGAATATCTCGAGGAATTCCCAGGAAAAGAGGAACTCCCGGAGGAATTCCCAGAGACAAAAGAATTATTCGAGAAATACCCAGAGGAATTCCCGGAGGAATTCTCAATGGAACTCCCGGCTTCCTGGAGGAATTCTCAGAATAATTCCCGGAGGAATTTCCCAAAGTTCTGAGAGGAACTCTCGGAGGAATTCCCAAAGGAACTCCAGAACGAGCCTCGAATGAACTCCCGGAGAAATTTCCAGGTGAATTCTCAGAAATTCCCGGAAAAATCTCAGAGAACTTCCCGAAAGAATTCCAGGAGCTATTCAAAGAGGAAGAATAAAAATTCCCAGAGTACTTCCCGAAAGAATTCCTGGAGAAGTTCTCATAGGATTTCCCGGAAAAATCCCAGAAAATTCTAGGAGGAATTCCCAGAAGAATCCTCGAAGAAATTCCAGGAGATATTCTCAGAGGCATACCCAGAGGAATTCCCAGAAAAATTTTCGGAAATTTCACTCAAATGAATTTTAGGACGAATTCCTGGAGGCATTCCCAGAGGAATTTTCGTAAGAGGATTTTTTTTTTGAGGAATTCCTCGAGGAACTCCCATAGGAATACCCAGAGGAATTCCCAGATGAACTCCTGGTGGAATTCTCAGAGACAGAATAATTCTCGGAAGAATTCCCTCAGGAATTTTAGAAGCAATTCCCAGAAGAATTATTGGCGAATTCCCCGGAGGAATTCTCAAAAGAATTCCCAGAGGAATTTCCCGAAGAACTTTAGGAGGAATTCCTAGAGGAACTCCCGGAGGAATTCCTAGAGGAATATCCAGAGGAATTCCCAGAAGTGAGGAACTCCCGGAGGAGTTTCCAGAGACAGAAGAATTCTTTGAGAAATACCCTGAGGTATTCTCGGAGGAATTCTCAATGGAACTCCCGGAGGAATTCCCAAAAGACTTCCTGAAGGAATTCTCAGAATTTAGAGGAATTTTCGGAGGAATTCACAGAGGAATTTTTGGGGGAATTTTTGAGGAGCTTTCGGAGGAATTCCCAGAGGAGTTCCTGGAGGAACTCACAGAGGAATTTCCGGTGGAATTTTAGGAGGAATTCTCCGAGGAATTAAAGAAAAATTAAAGAAAAAATATACCGTCACATGAAATATTGTTCGGCTTCTTTCCGTGGAGTGCAGAAGATAAGAATGAAGATATTCTGGCACTCCTGGAAAGTGAGAACGATGAGCCAGAAGTTGAAGCATGGAGCGCAACATCGTTGGCCAAAGACATGTCGAATAAGTATTCACAGCCGAAGGAGCTTCATTGAACTCAATGTAATACAGTCGCCTCTCCACATCTCGATATTGAAGGGACCATCGAGATAGGGAGAGATCGAGGAATGGAAGGATAATATAAATGGGTACTAGATTGAAAAAAGCTCGTTGCTATGAAAAACGACAACAAAACAAATGTCATCTCTTGTTGTTCATGTGTTTGTTATTGTCTAAAAATCGTCTAGTAGCCTAGAAATATTAATATATCGACATAGGGAGAGAGAATCCTGAGCAAATTATGACCAGAACACATCGAGATAGAGAGATATCGAGATAGGAAGGTTATCGAGATGTAGAATGCCCAAATGTATGGAAATCGAAGGGACCGAGAAAACCATCGACATAGAGAGAGATATCGAGATATAGAACATCGAGATGTGGAGAGTCGACTGTAGTGTAAATTCTCAATTGACTACAAGTTTGGGAATGCTACCCTGAGGAAGAAACTCTGCAGGAAGAATCAACAACAAGGGTGAGGGTGGCTGGGTTCGATTCCCGGTGCCAGTCTAGGTAATTTTCGGTTTGGAAATTGTCTCGACTTCCCTGGGCATAGAAGTATCATCGTGTAAGCCTCATGATATACGAATGCAGAAATGGTAACTTGGCTTAGAAACCTTGCAGTTCATAACTTTTTTTTTTCTTCCTAAACAATGGAGGGGGAATCTGCTCAACAGACATCCTGGGTTGACCAGGAAGTGCTGGGTTAGGGGCCACCTCCAATGAGGGAGGCAGGGCTGCATCCCCGACCAGCTAAACCGTTTCCATTGCCGCCAAGCCCATCGTCCCTTCGGTACAACCAGAAAGTAATGCTTCAAAGGGGGGCCAGTGCATGACGCACCCTCGAGGTTAGCTGCGTGTCCTTGCAGCATCGAACATCATGACTCGCTTTTTTAGAGAACACCATGGTATCGTGCCAGCGCATTGCCGGCTTTCCAGGTGGCCTTACCACGCCCTATGTCCTCGGAAGGTGGGCAGGGTCGACTTCGCGCCTGCTTCCCTCTGCACGACTGGTATCAAGAATGATGATGCCGCGTGCACCCCAAATTGACCTTTCTGCGATAGGGCCTATTCGCCAGCACACAGAGGGACTTGCCGACGCGAGGCCTACGCCTGCCCCAGCCTTGACGAGGACCCCTTTCCGTCCTCGGGCTCGGAACCCGCCCGGTTGACCGACGCCGCGAAAGCGACGATACCATGTTGTTCTTCACGCGGCCACTTGTTCGATAAAAGGATCGAGTTCGACCACAGAGCATGACCACCGGTATGACCCATGAAGCCGACTCCGATCCCTTGGACCACCTCTTATTTGCGCCTGAACTAGCCATCCTTGAGTCCACGCGCCACCTTCTGTGTAGCTCCGAGACGATTTGGGCGATAGCCGATAAAACGGCGTTCCAGCCAACTTCGTCTTTACACATCCTCCGAACTAGGTTGTCCGGGGTAGTGTCCAGACCACATGTGGCAAGCATGTGGTCACGCATTGCGCGAAAACGTGAGCACACGAACAACACGTGTTCCGCCGTTTCCTCTAAACCTGCGCACACCAAACACTCGGGCGAAGCCGAGCAAGCCAGCTGCTTTACCTGCACTTTGATTTTGCAGCACGCTTAAACGCCGGGCACATCGAGCCCCCCATGGGGTGCTTGCTGTTCACAGCTTTGCTGGAACAAATCAAACAATTGGGAGGGTTCGTGCAGCATTGTGCCTTATGTCCCTCCAATCCGCAGCGTCGGCAGAGATTGCTTCTGCCAGGGCCAACAACAAAGGTGAGTACCTTTTAGATTACATTTCTAAAAATGAAATAGATATATGTAATAGAGAAGATACTCCAACATTTATGAACGCAATAAGGCAGGAAGTCCTTGACTTAACGCTATGTAGTCCATTCATTTCGGACAATATTAATAACTGGCATGTTTCGAGTGAAGAATCCTTATCAGATCATAAACATATCATTTTTGAGTATGAGGCTGGAGAACAACTCACACAATATATCAAAGATTCCAGGGCTATATAATTCTAAGTTAGATGCCGAAAAATATGTTTGGATCTAACTTAAACTCCTGGGATCAACTTGAGGAAAGCTCAAATCCTTTTTCTAGGCTAATCCAAAACTATTTTAATGAAAGTTGTACCCCTAAGTTACGCTCTACAAATAGAGACATACCATGGTGGAACAACAAACTACAAAAACTGCGCAAAAAAACCGAAAACTTTTCAACTAGGCTAAGCGAACACAACAGTGGGAACAATACAAACAATCCCTCACCGATTACGATCCCTTACAATCACCGAGAGTTTAGGCTATCTAGGCGGATACATTGGAGGCATACATGTGAAAACATAGAAAAGTATTCTAAAAAACTTCAGTAAAACTCTTTAGTAATAAACAATGAAGAAGACCTTACAGTTGAGGTCGAAATACGTATTTTTAAAATTAATACGATTTATTCGCTGGTTTGCTAAAACTGTGAGGATAAATTCGAATTAAAAGCTTTCATTTTGGAGAGCAAAATAGTGATTTTTCCGGAACTAACAATTTAGACATTTTTGTTCTATTGGTTTGGTTTAACAGTCAAATAACACACACGTTTGACTACAACAACAAAAACAACCTTGATGCAGTACCTGCTTCCGCGCGTCATCTCGAACGCTACTGAATCGCATATGTTCAAAACTGTTGAAGATAATAACAGTGTGCAGGTCAGCATGACGCCCCGCCTCGGCTTCAAGTTCACCAAACATATCGTCGATTTTTATTTGCATCGACTGGTTTCGCAACACGTTATCACCTTATATTCTAAACACTACCATCTGAGATAATATTTGAAGACGGATAACATCAAGATTTAAAACAAACAGACGATAAACACTTTTAAATTCGGCGATGTTTATCCAGTTTTATATTACCAAATCCGTGGAGCGAGATAAAAAGTTAAATATGCTTTACATGATGAAATACATCGATAGTGGGGTATGCCTTCCAAGGTGTAGGATTTTTTTATATTATTTAAAATCGCATTCAGGCTTGGTGCAACTAACAAGATTGCCTTTTAAGTGCGTTGCAGATAGGCAGAAGCATGTAGTTATTAAAGACAGGTATCCTCAGCCGACGACAGCTGCCGTGCATTCATTAAACGAAGCTCGAACAGTCTTTCTCGCACCACGTCAACGAATTGAACAAAACTTTTTATAGGGGTAATTACGAATTTTAAAATATGAGATATAACGGTACGGGCTTTGACTCACGATTACTGTTCAATACCCGTGGTATCGGGCCGGTAATGTGCTTCTTGTGGCACGTAATAAGCGAAGCGGTTTTTACGATTCTCATTAACAAATGCGACAAAATATTGCCGTTTACTTGCCTATTCCGCCTGCCTTCAATCCGCCAGTTGCAGAAACCGGCAACGGTGGTGGAGATTTTATCTCTCGAAGTGTTTATGTCCAACAGAAAAATCGTATTAAACAAAAACCAATATTGTCACGTTCGAGGGTGGTATTCGGAACATCCTGGTTCATTGATGGCCGTATCCATTATCAGTTAATTGTGAAGGGGACTTTGTTGTTTGAATGTGTGGTATGCACAGGCTTTTTTATTTCTTCTGTGATATTGTATTCGCGAAAGGAATACGCGCCTAATTCACAAAACTTCTCATTGGTCAACGAATTGTTAAATTAGAATTTGATTAAGATAATATTGCTAAAAGAGAAATATGCGTGCAGGATCGAAGAATTAAAAAAAATATCAATACAATAGACATTAATAAAATCTAACAATTTTGAGGATAGCATACGTAAGAAGTCAAATTACAAAACAACTTCTAGCTTTTAGAAAAACGTTGATTCAGTGATCGGATAAGTTATATTGTGATTATTTGGTCAACTAGTCCGCTTTGATTCGATACGTGTTTGCATATCAATAAATCTAATTCGATGGGTAGCCTCTTGCAGTTGATATAAATACTTGTAGTTAACAGCAAAATTTATTTTTTCAAATCGCTGGAGGTGGGCATACAATCAGCTCTTCATCGCTATAAGTTTAAATAAAAAAATATATCAATAGTGAATGTATTCTAAGTATGTAGAATAAAATTCGTTCAGTATTATTTGTATAACATTTTAAAACTTGAAGCTATAAATTTCTGTAGTTGAAAAAAAAAAAACATTTAGTAGCATAGTGAAAAAACGGCAAGATGAAAGTATATCTCTAGCTTTATTCACAATTGTTAGCATTCGCAAACAGAATGCCAGGGACGAAAGTTTTATTGATGTTTCTAACGCTTTCTGCCGTGCACTTCCTTGTACGTTATCCAAACCGACGGCACTATGTACCTCAATTGCAGCAAAGTTAAATCGATTTCAAGAAGAACTTCTTTTGAAAAGACACGTTGCATTAAGCAGATAAGGATGGCATTCCAAGGCGCGTATTTTTCACTACGGCAAACAAGTTAGCGTTTCTGTGGACTCTGAGACTTAGTGCTCCCTTTTTTCCTGCCTCCTCCACCGATCTTTTGATGAATTTCGATGTAAAAAAGCGGGGTTGGGAAAGTTTCTTTGAATTGAATCTTTTATGAACTTACTGCGTTTTTCTTTCTTCTCGCGTTGTCCTTTCGGGCTTGCCGGTCGCTGCACTCTGGCTCTAGACTATCAGATGAACTGTCAAGATCCTTCAGATCAAAACTTCGCCGGAGTCGTTCGGTCGCAATTTCTTCGACCAGCTTTCCGGAAGACCAGACTGCTCTCGCACTTGAGGAAGAACTTTATCATTTTTCAATTAATCACGCTGCATTTCATCTTCCCTGTCATCGCATGCCACTATATCCACATCACTTCACTGCACCTATTTTTTCGCTTATGTTTTGCCGAACTGCGGATTTTTTGTGCGCTTGACTTTTATGCACTTTTGTGTCACGTTTTTGATATTTATTCACCTCCTCTCACTCGAAGCAGAATGGGAGTTCTCCTAACGAGTCGAGGATTAGCCGGCACGAAGCAACGGCCTGTCACGAGTCGCGCTTCTAGTGTTAATAAAAATTATGCATGACTTTCGAGCCGGTGATGACGATTTATTGCTTCATGTCGGACAGAAGTATACCTACTGTACGTTTTTATTAGATGCTAGAGAACTGGTGATCAATCGTAGGTATTTTGTTTGAGCACTTGCGATTCCTGGCAGCTGTGAACATTGGTAAACAAATTAAGACTGGCACGTTTGTTTATTCCATTTCTACTGCACAGTTCAGTTTAATTATATTATTCTTCTTTCGAACCGATTTCACTGTATCACGCTTGGTTTGCCGAATATAGAAAAAATATCAAGAATGTCAAAACGGCAAATAAAAAAAGAACCCAAAGGAAGTTTGAAATTGACATGGACATTTTCACATTTTCGCACATTTTCTTGTTCCTGGATTTGGGATAAAAAAGGTTCAATATTCCATAAATATTAAAATACATCCTGATCACGGTGCTACTCAAAAGCAAAATATGATCTTTTTCTTTTTCTATGACTCTACATTCCAACTGGAACGTCTGCTTTTCAACTTCACATTTACATTTGAAATCCATCTTTTTACATTGTTCCTATCCTTCACTGACGTCTGTTTTGAAGGGCTTTCCAAAATTAAAACTGCTGTAAAACCACATTTTATAACCGATTCCTTCGCAACAAGTTGCAGTTTTTGATTTATACTGGATTTGGGTCAATCCTTTGTACGGTCCCAGAATTATTCCAGAATCCGTTGGAGTCAGTTTTTACTCAAAACAGGTCGTGTGATACCTCAAACTTCATGATTTCACAGAGCAATTATGGGAATGATATTTTCAGGGTTCCTGGGCCACTCGGTTTCAATCCGGCTACAATCAATGGGACCTCCGTAATGTTCATTTCCTAAGTTGAGAGAAAAAAAGTGGGACACCTCAAACTTCATGATTGCACAAAGCAATAATGGGAATAATATGTTTGGGGTTTCTAAGCTACTCGGGTTCATTCCGGGTCAAAATAGGTCGTGTGACACCTTAAACTTCATTACTTCACAAACAATTATAGGAACAATATTTTGAGGAGTTCGTGGGCCACTTGGGTTCAATCTAGCCACAAACCGGGGGACCTCCAGAGTGGCCCATTTCCTAAATTGAGTCAAAACAGATCATTTATTTATTATTTATTTATTCAGACTAAGGCCGAAGTGGCCTGTGCGGTATATAAGAGTCTTCTCCATTCGGCTCGGTCCATGGCTACACGTCGCCAACCACGCAGTCTACGGAGGGTCCGCAAGTCATCTTCCACCTGATCGATCCACCTTGCCCGCTGCGCAGCTCGCCTTCTTGTGCTTGTCGGATGGTTGTCGAGAACCATTTTCACCGTGTTACTGTCCGACATTCTGGCTACGTGCTCCACGTACCGTCCGCCCTCTGCACCCCACCATAGATGGTACGAAAACTCCAAGTGCGCGTTGGTCCTCCACGAGCATCGTCCAGGTCTCGTGTCCGTAGAGGACTACCGGTCTAATGAGCGTTTTGTAGATTGTCAGTTTGGTACGGCGGCGAACTCCATTCGATCGGAGCGTCTTGCGGAGTCCAAAGTACGTACGATTTCCAGCCACTATGCGTCTCCGAATTTCTCTGCTGGTATCATTTTCGGCAGTCACCAGTGAGCCCAAGTACACAAATTCTTCTACCACCTCGATTTCGTCAACACCGATGCAAACTCGCGGTGGGTGGCTCACATTGCCTTCTCTTGAACCTCTTCCTATCATGTACTTCGTCTTCGACGTGTTGATGACTGGTCCGATCCGCTTAGCTTCCCTCTTCAGTCTGATGTAGGCTTCCTCCATCTTCTCAAAGTTACGTGCCATAATATCTATATCGTCTGCGAAACCAAATAGCTGGACGGACTTATTGAAAATTGTACCACTCGTGTTAATCCCTGCTCTTCGTATTACCCCTTCCAAAGCGATGTTGAATAGCAAACACGAAAGACCATCACCTTGCCGTAACCCTCTGCGGGTTTCGAAGGGACTCGATAATGCCCCTGAAACTCGAACTACGCACATCACCCGATCCATCGTCGCTTTGATCAACCGTGTCAGTTTATCCGGAAAACCGTGTTCGTGCATTAGCTGCCATAGCTGGTCCCGATCGATTATATCATATGCGGCTTTGAAGTTGATGAATAGATGATGTGTGGGCACGTTGTATTCGCGGCATTTCTGCAGAACTTGGCGAATGGCGAACACCTGATCCGTGGTGGAGCGTTCGCCCATAAAACCCGCCTGGTACTGCCCCACGAACTCCCTTGCAGTTGGTGCTAGTCGACGGCATAAAATTTGGGAGAATACCTTGTAGGCGGCGTTCAGCAATGTGATTGCGCGGTAGTTTCTACAATCCAGCTTATCGCCCTTTTTGTAGATGGGACACACGACACCTTCCATCCACTCCTGCGGCAAAACTTCCTCCTCCAAAATCTTGGTAATGACCTAGTGCAGCGCTCTAGCCAGTGCCTCACCACCGTGTTTAAATAGCTCTCCTGGTAGTTGGTCAACCCCAGGGGCTTTGTTGTTCTTCAGCCGGCCAATCTCCTCCTGGATTTCCTGGAGATCCGGAGCCGGTAGAATTATGTCCTGCGCGCGTTCTCCCAGGTCCATCACCATACCGCCATCTTCGTCTGCCACATCGCCATTCAGGTGTTCTTTGAAGTGCTGCCGCCACCTTTGGATCACCTCACGCTCGTTCGTAAGAAGGTTCCCGTTGATGTCCTTACACATATCAGGCTGTGGCACGTGGCCCTTACGTGAACGGTTTAACTTCTCATAGAACTTTCGTGTGTTATTAGAGCGGTACAGTTGCTCCGTTTCTTCGAAAATCGAGTTTTGTCTGTTCCGCGCCTGTTTATATCGTGCCTCGTTCGCCCTCGTGCGGTGTTGCAGCAATCTCGCCCATGCTGCATTCTTCTCTTCCACTAACTGCTCACATTCGCCGTCATACCAGTCGTTTCTCTGATCCGGGGGCACCGTGCACCAAGAAGTGCAGCGGTTGCGGTGCTACCAATGGCGGATCGAATATCTCTCCAGCCACCTTCAAGAGACGCTGCTCCTAGCTGCTCTTCCGTTGGAAGTGCCACTTCCAACTGCTGCGCGTATTCTTGGGCTAGTCTACCGTCTTGTAGCCGCCCAATGTTAAGCCGCGGCGTCCGACTTCGACGCGTATTGTACACCGTCGAGAGTTTTGAGCGCAGGCATACTGCAACGAGGTAGTGGTCGGATTCAATATTCGCACTGCGGTAAGTGCGGACGTTCATGATGTCGGAGAAGAATTTACCGTCGATTAGAACGTGGTCCATTTGGTTTTTCGTTTCTTGGTTAGGTGATCTCCATGTGGCCTTGTGGATATTTTTGCGGGGAAAGAAGGTGCTTCGGACTACCATTCCGCGGGAGGCTGCGAAGTTTATGCATCGTTGGCCGTTGGCATTCGATACGGTGTGCAGACTATCCGGACCGATGACCTAATAATTTATTATTTCACGAAACAATGACATAAATTATGTTTTTGATATTTATTCACCTCCTCTCACTCGAAGCAGAATGGGAGTTCTCCTAACGAGTCGAGGATTAGCCGGCACGAAGCTACGGCCTGTCACGAGTCGCGCTTCTAGTGTTAATAAAAATTATGCATGACTTTCGAGCCGGTGATGACGATTTATTGCTTCATGTCGGACAGAAGTATACCTACTGTACGTTTTTATTAGATGCTGGAGAACTGGTGATCAATCGTAGGTATTTTGTTTAAGCACTTGCGATTCCTGGCAGCTGTGAACATTGGTAAACAAATTAAGGCTGGCACGTTTGTTTATTCCATACCTACTGCACAGTTCAGTTTAATTATATTATTCTTCTTTCGAACCGATTTCACTGTATCACGCTTGGTTTGCCGAATATAGAAGAAATATCAAGAATGTCAAAACGGCAAATAAAGAAGAACCCAAAGGAAGTTTGAAATTCACATGGACTCCCTGTACTTTTTTTGTCCCTGGATTTGGGATATAAAAGGTTCAATATCCCAAAAAATCCCGGGACCCCAGGATTCTTCCATAAATATTAAAATACATCCTGATTACGGTGCTACTCAAAAGCAAAATATTTTCTTCTTTCATTTCTATGACTACATTCCAACTGGAATGTCTGCTTTTCTACTTCACATTCACATTTGAAATTCATCCTTTTACGTTGTTCCTATCCGTCCCTGACGTCTGGTTTTAAGGGCTTTCCAAAATTACAACCGCTGTGAAACCATATTTTTTATCCGATTCCTTCCCAACAAGTAGCATTGGATCCGGATAAATCCCAATTTTTGATTTATACTGGATTTGGGTCAATCCTTTGTTCCGTTGGAGTCAGTTTTAACTCAAAACAGGTCGTGTGGCACCTCCAACTTCATGATTTCACAAAGCAATTATGGGAATGATATTTTCACTCGGTTTCAATCTGGTTACAATGTATGGTCGTAATGTCCATTTAACAAATTGAGAGAAAAAAAGCTCGTGTGACACTCCAAACTTCATGATTGCACAAAGAAATAATGGAAATGATATGTTTATGGTTCCTGAGCCACTCTTGTTCATTCCCATTCCGGCCACATTGGTCAGAATCCGGGGGACCTCCAGAATGACCATTTCCGAAATTAAAATGTCAAAATAGGTCGTGTGACACCTCAAACTTCATTATACCACAAAACAATTTTAAGAATATTTATTTAGGGGTTCCTGGGCCACTTGGGTTCAATCTGGTCACATCGGCCATAATCCAGAGGACACATTGGGCATTTTCTAAATTGAGTCAAAGCACGTCGTGTAACACCTCAAACTTCATGATTTCACAATGCAATGATGAGAAAGATATTTTTAGGGTTCCTGGGCTACTTGGGTTCAATCCGGTACAAAAGTGGCACAATCCGGAGGACTCACGGAATGGCCATTTCCTAAATTGAGTCAAAACGAATCATGTCACACCTCAAATATCATGATTTTACAGGAAATAATATTCTAAGCGTTCCTGGGCTACTTGAGTTCAACCCGGTCACATCGGCCACAATCCAGGTCTTCGGATTCGGACTGCAGTTTTAATTTTTGAAAGCCCTTACAAACAGACGTCAGTGACGGAAAGGTTACACTAGGCACACTAACTAATCGACTTACCGACCGCACAAAGCAGAACAAAATATACCGATGATCGCGCGATCGTTCTGCGTGCCAGAGGTAACACGAACAGATGTGCACCAAACTTTTACTTACTAATTAATTTACTCACACGCACAACGCAGAACAAAATATTTCGATGATCGCGCGATCGTTCTGCGTAAAACAATCAGACGCGCACTAAACTTTTAATTGCTAATAAATTTGTTCACTCGCACAACGCAAAACAAAATATTTCTTACTGTTGAGGTCGAAATACGAATCTGTCAAAGGTACAATAAAGTAGTGGAATTAAATGGAATTGTACAAACTCGTCTTATGACAAACAAAATATTTCGATGATCGCGAGATCCTGCTGCACGATCACGATCGGACGCCCTCTAAACTTCCACTGGCTAATAAAATTTACTTGCTCGTACAAACCATGATCGCGTAATTGTTCTGCATGAGTGAACGCGAACTCTTTTTAGAAGATTTTAAAATAAAAACAGCGATAACGTAAAATATGAAATTTTTTAAATGACTGGGGTTTCAAAACGTTTCCTAGAATATTAAAAAAAGTTTTAAGACTCAATAAGTATTAAAAAAGTTTTAAAGGGTTACATAAACAACCATAAACATCATATGAGTTCAGAAGCTTTCGAAGAATTTGTTGTGTTTATTGATTTTTTAAGGAGAGTTCATATGGATTTTTAATTATAAATAAAAAATAAATTATGGAAAGAAATAATATAAAATAAACCTGTTCATGTCTGCCTGGATTCTGTAACAATATACGACGAATTTATTCAGATTTAACACTTCATACAGTAGTATCTAAAGTGGAAAAAGCGCTATCGGTAAAAGAAATAGCACTTTTCTTTCTTGGATATTGAAGGAGCTTTCGATAACGCTTCTTATTTGTCAATGGATCATTCCATGAAGAAAAGAAACTTCGACACGAACATTATCAAATGGATTCACACCATGCTTGCAAAAAGAGAAATCTCTTCAGAGCTGGGACTTTCGTCTCTTATAGTAGTGGCAACAAAAGATTGCCCTCAAGGAGGGGTCTTCTCACCACTAATGTGGTGGTGGTCCTTAGTTGTACACGGGTAAAAATCCGTTCCCGGAAACGAGAAAATAATTCATGATTTCATGAATCCAACGTGTTTTCATTTTAAGAAAATACACCATGAATATAAATCATGATTTCATGATTTATTTTCGCGTAACGCAACCAATGCGTTACGATTTGGTTGTTGAGATTATTTTTCTAATAATAGCAATAGTCGGAGTAGCAATGTCAAATACCTGTGAGTCATTCTGAATTCTAAACTAAACTGGAATGCTCATATATATTTTTTTTAACTAATTTTATTTGCTAATTATCTAATACATGCATTCATCTCTTAGACTAGGTGTTCCGTGTTTTCTTAACACTATCATCCTTATTTGTTATGTTATATTTTTAGTTATTATTAATACATTTCAATTGCCTCTGGCAGTTAGAATTTTTCCTCTGGTTGAATTGAACCATGTAGGAATTACAATGTTTTTAACTTAAACTAATCTTAACCTATTTTATACTAAGGGTACAAGGAGTTAATCGTTGCAATAGAAGATTGCAACGATTTTTGTCTAAAATTGGAAATTATTTTGTTGGACATTTGTTGCAATGTCTCAATATTAGAAATTCTATGAAGTTCATTGGTACTAAACCACGGAGGCAACTTCAGAATCATTTTCTGAATTTTATTTTGAATCCTCTGAAGTGCCTTCTTTCTGGTATTGCAGCAACTAGTCCATATTGGCATTTTCTGTTTATAAGTGGATATAGACACTTAATATATTTGTTACATTTGGCTTGAAGGCCTTCAATGTGATTTTTAAAAGTTAATTTTTAATCTAGCAGAAGCCCTAAATATTTAGCTTCGCTAGACCATTTAATTGGAACCCCATTCATAGTGACAATATGTCTGCTAGAAGGTTTCAAATAAGAAGCTCTCGGCTTATGTGGAAAAATTATAAGCTGAGTTTTGGAAGCATTCGGGGAAATTTTCCATTTTCGCAAGTAAGTGGAGAAAATATCCAAACTTTTTTGCAATCTACTACAAATGACACGAAGGCTACGCCCTTTGGCTGAGAGACCTGTGTCATCTGCAAACAAAGATTTTTGACACCCTGTTGGTAAATCAGGTAAGTCAGAAGTAAAAATGTTATACAAAATGGGCCCCAGTATGCTGCCTTAGACTGGCCCAAAATGCATGAAATCCTGAACTTCAAACCTTGCACCCTTAAATGACAGTTTGGGGGTCCCAGAAGCTCCTGTGAAAATTTCAGCTTATTCGGTCCAGTAGTTGGGGTGCGCAAATGACTCAAAGTTTGTATGGGAAAAATGATCCAAATGTATGGGGAAACGCAACCGTTTCAGTTTTTTTCTTCTAGGTGGCGCTGTAGTCGACGGATTCCTGTTGTGGACAAAATGTAGAACCTTTTTTATATAAGGAAGCGACTGGTGAAGACCGGATGTAAATCCCTTTGAAATTGGCCAAGTTATAAGCATCCAAAGTCGAGGGTGTCGAACGTGTCTCCCAGGGGTGTTTAAAATGAGAGCAACGTACCACCGACCATTGCGGCGGCGATGCAGGCGTATTCGGTGCCGTGCGAAATTAAATGCATGATTATCACGCAATCTCGCGAATTTTTATCCGATTGGTAAATAATTTCCGTGCTCTGTACAGTAGTGTAGCTAGAGAGTAGTGTAGCCCATTTAACGCGTGGTGAATTTTTGTCATTTGCTGAGTGAATGTGTACATTTTACTGTGGTGAATTTCATATTCGTGGCACACTGGGTGATGTGAGTTCTGTTGTTTACTCCTCTCCCTCTTCGGGAATATGAGATCGATTTCAAGGAAGGAAGAAATAAAAAAAAATGAAATAGAAAAACATCACCTTCATCCAGTGCTGCCGAATATTTGCAAGCCTGGTTGTTGCAGTATGCTTACGCTCAAAATTCTTCACGGTGTACAACACGCGTCGAAGTCGAACGCCACGGATCTACATTATTGGGTGGCTGCAGGACGGTAGACTAGCCCAAGACTACAGTATTTGGAAGTCGCCCTCACTACGGAAGAGCAGCTAGGCGCAGCTTCTCTTGAAGATGACTGGAAAGATATTCGATCTGCCATCGGTAGCACCGCAACCGCTGCACAAGGCACGGTGCCCTGGGTCAGAGAAACGACTGATATGATGACGAATGTAAGCAGTTAGTGCCTCCACTAACTCGTGGACGAGATTGCTGCAACACCGCACGGGGGTGAACGAGGCACGGTACGAACGGCCGCGGAACAGACAAAGCTTATTTTTTCCAGAGGAAAAAGCGTCAGCAGGTAGATCGAGACCGTGAAGGCTCTCCCAGACCTAAGCAATTTCATCGCCGTGACGGCGACAACTAGTCGCCGCGATTCTATCGCTGGGTCGCTGCAGGCAGGTTCCATTTATTCTTCCATACCAACGACGACAGAATCGCAGTCGCCAACCGATAGAATCTCGTTGCGACTGTCGCGTCGCGTGTGTTTTGGGAAACCTTAACTGTGCCGCGCAATGACACGAAAGTTCTATGCGAAGTTGGATCGTTCACGTAAGGGACACGTGTCACAGTCTGACATGTGTAGGGTCATAAACGGGTGGCGACGGGTGCACTACGAAGAGCATCGTAATGGTGATGTGGCATACAACGATGGCAGTATGGTGACGAACCTGAAAGCAGGCGCATAGGACATCCGTATTCCAGCTGCCGATCTCCAGAAAATAGAGACGGATATTGGTCATTCGGCCGAATGCCATTTGGCCGAGAGTTTTTTGGTCGAATATGTTATTTCACTGAACAAACCATTATGACATTATGAAAGTTATTGTTTCATAATAGACATACAGTCGAAGAGTCGTTTTGCTGAGATCATTTGGACGAAAATGACGAAAATGCCGAAATGGTCGTTTGGCAGAAAAAGCCATTTGGCCAAAATTCACATACGGCCTTATGTGTTGTTTTGCTGAACTTGTCGCTTTGCTGTCGAATAGGTAATTTGGCCAACATGGTAGTATGACAGAAAAGGCTATTTTTTAACAAATAAGGCCGATACAAATATTTAAAATCTATTTCGTCCGCCCCCCCCCCTCGGATTTTTTTTTGCCAAAAAATAATATTTTGAGGGGGCAACAAATTAAAATTCGGATAATTTTGAGGATTTTCAAAACATTCTTTAACAAATCCGAGGAGTTTATTTTTTATTTTTTTTTTTAATATTTATTTTTCATTATCCCCCTCCCACCATTTGACCTTTTGAAGACAAGTAGGACATTATTTCAATTAAATATTTGTAACGGCCCAATAACACTTTCAACAATTGTGTTTCGGTTAGGACGCGAAGCATTTTCGAGATCCGGATGATTTTGATATGTTTTTGCGGTTGGTGAGCAAATTAATTAGTTCGCAATCGATCGTGTTTAGTATGACAGAATGCACATTTTATTGTGCTTTGAATATCACTTTGAAGATTGCATGATCTTCCGACATATTTCTCGCTTAACTTTTCAAAAGGACCTAAGTAACATCAAAAGCTGTCATGTTTTTTTGCTGATTGCGGTATTAAAATTAATTCATGAAAAAATGTTACTTAGGTCCTTTTGAAAAGTTAAGCGAGATTTGTTTTGTTGAGGGCGATCGGAAATTAAATAGTGCGCGTTTTATTTTCAAAAAAATCAGTATCTCTAAAACACTCACTACACGAAAGTATAGGTTTTCCTCTCTCACGTAAGTGCATTTTTAAAATGTTTTATCGGGGGTCATTTTTCCATACATTTTTGGAGTGTTAAATCGGCTATCATTTGAGATTTATATGGAGTTTGCACCAAAAATAGTGAAAAAAATAAAAATTGTTCTAGATCCCCCGATAGAACATTTTAGTTCACCCACTATATGAAAGAGGAGAGCATCTACTTTCACGTGGTGGGTGTTTCAGAGATACTGATTTTTGTAAAATAATGTTTCCCCATAGAGACACCGTGCGTGTGACCAGCCATCTGAACGTTCGCATGATCATCCGAAATATTTTGTTTTGCTTTGTGCGGCCAGTATTAAATGCGTTGTAATATATCTCAACCCATAGAAAGCATCTCTTATCGAAGAGATTCTAGATAAAATAACCTTTGTAACTAACACAATACCTGTTTCATAGACAATCTAGTAGCAACGAAAGTCGGACTAACATTTTTTTTCCTTCCTAAATGAATGTAGGACGTGGCCAGCGCCGTTATTAACTGAACATATATGTACTTCCTAGACGTGTACATTGAGAATGGATGTCCCATTCATTTGGTTCTCTGTACAATTTTTGCATGCTCTGGTCAGTCACGGAATAGCAACTACTAAATGTACACTCATGACAGTCACACATCGTTCAGTCAATTGGCCCTTTCTGCGAAACTATTTTGGCTAACCGATATTTTTTTACCAAATTTCAAATTTGGCCGTATGTCTGTTTCGGTCCTGTGAACTAATCATTTTGCCGAAAAAGTCGTTAGGCCGAACTGGTTGTTTGACAGAAAGGGCCATTTGGCTAAAAATGTTATTTAGCTGAAATGACCAGTTAGGCCGTATGTCCCTTCCGCCATGCATATGTTGCTTTCGGCCAAAAGACATTTTCGTCCAAACCCTTTTCGAACTAATAATCGTTTGAGCCAATCATTAAATTCGGTCACATGAAATTCGTCTAGATGACTTTCGACAATGGTTTGAATCCAAAAGAGAATGAAAAAGTCTCCAGACATCTAAAAAAAATCCTTTGAAATTCGAAAAAAAAAACTCTTGTAGAAATTCTCATCTTGGACAACTTTCTGCGGAAACACCGAAAAATTGCCTGTGCAGATTTTGTAAATTATTTCGTGGAAATTAAAAAAAATCCCGGGAAAACTCCGGAGAAACAAAAAATCCAAATGAATTTTCTAGGAAATCTTAGAAGAGAAATTCAAAAGATTATCCCGTGAATGTCTTGGTAATATCCCGAAAAAAATACGAATGCAATGAAAAGTCGTCACGTCAATTTACACCGTCGCCGATTAAAATTATGACAAACGCAGCCGCTGACGATTTTCGCACACTTCTAGTTAGATACATATAGGGCTAGAAAACAAACAAAAAAAACATTTTGAACGATTTAGCTATCGACTTTCAAACTGTTTATGAGAGCGATGTTGCAAATTTGCTTCAATTCTGATCAGTGTTGGTAAAAACTCATATTCTTAAATCTCGTCCGCGATTCAAATCAAGCGCAAGGCAAACCACACCCGACCCAGAGAATCGTCCATGAGTCGCGATTTGCATCATTGCGTGATTTCTGCGTGTTCTTTTTCGTGAAATTCATCGGAATAACTTTCTTTACTTAAAACAATAGATAATAAATCCATACGTAAACATAAAATACGCTTCGATTGGGTTTTGACACTTTTTGGAGCGAAATCATTTTTTCGGCGAATGAGCGAAACGATGCGGTTCTGCGTGAAAAACTCATGCGCGATGCTCCCCTGTGAGTGAGATTCGAGCATGATTCTACCAACACTGATTCCGACTCATTTTTGTTAAAAATGGGACAACTCAAAATTTGAGTAAAACATACTGCTTCAATGAAATGATGGTTTCGGGGAACTTAAGAATTATCTTCCATCAGTGAAATTGGTTATATTTTGTTGCTGGACAACTCATGGAGGAAAACGCCCACTATGCGTATTTTAGTATGAACAGCGCGTGGAGGCGCATGGTATATCCTAGGTTAGCGTCCCGAAGGCGTTTTTATAGCAAAATCGATAGATATTTTATGCAAATGTGCGAAATCTCAGTATTTATATTTTCTTTTTGATTATTTCGGCACTTTTATCACCTTATCTACGTCTATCTCAACCACGTTAAATATAAAATAATAGGTACTTATAAGATGTTTTGCATCTGGGGTGTTATGTGACTTATTCCCATAATCGTTCTTCTTCAATGGCATGTCATCAATATTTCACCACTTTTTCAAATTGCAAAAGCAAAATTGATATTTATCATTATTTTTAAGATTTTTGTAACTGATATATGGAAAAGCATATTGTTCACCTCTCCCCCACGTTTAACGCAAATTTGAACCAATTGATTGATGTTGTAATTTCTCGCTAAGTAATTTGACTCCCATTCGGGCCGATTATGCTTATGTTCACATTCCAACCCGCATCCATCAGCATCATTCAGCGGGTAATCATAATAATTTAAAAGCTCGCACTCGTCGAGCGTCACTCTCGTCGTCTCCACCGAAGCAAATATACACCGCGTAAACACACTTCCACGAACGACATCTCGCCGATCTCGGGATGCTTCTTCCCATTCGCCCTATCATCACAAACAGAACACTTGTTGATATGTATTCAAAAAACGCAGCTTCGCTTTGGGCCGGTTCGGGTTTGTGTTGCGGTCATGAATTTATAATTGAATTTCGTCGAAGTCTCTTTTGTTGATTGGCCGCATTGGTTGCGCGTCGCACGCGCGGTAATTATAGATTCGGTCGCTTATTTTCTCCCGATATGCCGGTGGTGACTTGATGGATGTTGACGAGTGCCCCCTTCAGTGACATCGGGAGGAGCGGTTCAATTCAACAAACAATGGCAGGGTTGGTAGCGAGACACTTGGGCGAGTTTTTGACAAGTCAAACTTTCAATTATTTAGTATAAGTTACTGCTACCAGGTCTTTAATGCCGTAAATAGTGGAGCTCAAACAACAAACTGTTAGGCAGAAGTTTGAAAAAACATCGAGCTTAAAGTCCATCTAATAGATCACATTTTAAAATTCAGCTTCTGAAAGTACCGTTTTGACTCAATTCCCAAACAGATTCATATTACGAACACTCGTCACATGGAGATTTATCTGAAACATTTCGTTATTATTTCATAAATAAGCGATTTTTCTCGGCAGGCGTACATATTAAGGAGATTAGAGTTGTCAAACAATGAGATAACATTGAAGTGTGGTATTTTAGTGTTTTAAGGTGGCGTTCTCAATTTGAATCAAAGTATTCGGAATTTGAAACTATTTTTACAATGGACGTTTGGCATTTGAGACAAATTAAGGCAGAATAGAATCATGATCATGGGTCTCCACTAGTCTTGCGGGCAAAGGCGTAGGATTGCCGTTCCGCAGATGGCGATTTCGATTCTCCGTCCGGTCTAGGATGTTTTCGGATGGGGAACATTCTCGACTCCCTGGGCATAGTGTATCTATTAGGGTGGTTCAAAAAATCGATTTTTCTCCACAACGCTCATCTGATTCTGTATCATGCAATTTGAGCTCATTTGGATTAAAACAGATTTAGCACAAGCCGTTTCAAGTTTGCATGCAAATTAGTATGGTGAAATTTATTTTTACATTATACTGATTATGGCGCTTCCTCATTAATCGCAGGTTAAAAGAGGTTAATCGTTCCAATAATTAGTAATCGATTTTAATCCATACCGTAGTTTTCTGGAGCTAATTGCGTAATTCTTAAACAGGCAACATTGTTGCTCGTGGCGCGAAAGATAGCACACACAAATTCAGGCTACTATGTTGCACTGCACGTTTCAGTGATGCCTTCAAAGAAGTTTAACGATCATTGCTTCATGAATCCATTGCTTTCATTGAATCATGACTAAAGATTCGCAACCTATATGACAATCGATTACTAATTACTAATCAAGACGCGGTTTTTCGCTGAGGAAAAGTTCTTAAGTATATTTTTTTCAGCTATGTAGGTTTTCTATTCGCCAGCGGTTTATGAGGAAGCGCCATAATCAGTATAATGAAAAAAAAAAAAAAAAAAAAAATAGATGCTAATTTCCATGCAAATTTGAAATGGCTAATGCTAAATCAGTTTTAATCCAAATGAGCTCAAATTTTCGGAGGACACTCAGAACATGATACAGAATCAAATGAGCGTTGTGGAGTAGAATCGATTTTTTGAACCACCCTAGTATCTATTGTACTCAGAGCTTTAAATATTCGATTACTTTTTATGAGGCCCATCGGTCTTCTTTGTCACTTCACTTCTAAACATATTCATATTCGGCTCTGCTCTCTGTCAATTTTCGGAATGAATATGGGACAGTGAGTATTTATTTCAATATCACAAATTATTAAATAATCGTAAAACTGAACACATGTTTGATGATTTAAATAAATACACACATTGATCTAATCCCGACGTTCAATTGAGGGGCATTTTTAGCGCCAAATGTCAGTATAATCAAGGCTAATTATGTTTTTTTTTTCGCGCGCTGTTACCATACTCAGTGATTATCAATTGAATGAATTTATGAAGAAGTAAACTGAGTAACTCATTCTATGTTTTGAATAATCAAAACACGATTGTCAAACATCGGAGCGAATGTGTGTGCTTCATGAAAGTGAATATTTTATGCTTTGATTGTACTTGCCACACAAGATACATATTCATGCAATGGCGGGGCAAAGAAAAGCTTTCAATTAATAACTGAGGAAATGCTAATAGAATACTTGAATAGTTGAGATAGTGCTAGTAAGAATCAATAAAATATGAATACTAAACACTTATATGAAAGTTCATTTCTGTCGCTAGTTGATTGGAACTAATAATCTATTCAAGTAGATATGATTAATTTTAATGGAAACTAATAGGGGCAGTAGGGGCAATATGAACATAAGGGGCAATATGAGCCACCCTCAATTTGAGCTTATTGTCAAGTTTTATCATGTAAATGTTACATGATCTTAAAGAGAATGCTCCACATATGCCTCAATGTGAAAACCGCATTGAAATTCAATGCGAACATGAAAATACACTTGAAAATGTAAATTTTCGCTGCATAGGCAGAATTATTATAAGATTTGGCGTTTATAAATAAGGTTTTCATTCAATACTGATTAAAATACAGGTCAATCAAAAGATGTATTATAATTGAATATTGTGCACACGTGTTTGTACTGGTACAAATCTGAATTTATCATACAACTTTTTTTTTGCCAAAACCACTCTCTGGGGGGGGAAAATGGGCATACCTGCACAGAGCAAGACATTCGGACAGACAAGACAATATGCGAACAAGTTCAAATTTCAGTTGCAGAATACAAGAATATTATCAAGTATGTTAGATTCAATACGGATAAATTACAACACCGTGTTACTGCGATAGGAACAGAAAAAATGATCATTGACCAATTGAAATCTGTCTGTGCAAATTGTGAAAAGTGGCAAATCGATTCGGTCCGCTGTTCTGCGGTTTATTATTTCCATTTTGTATGGACTTTAAACAGTTGTAGGTATATCGAATTCATTCATTTTGCGAATCTTTCCCCTCCCAAAAAAACGTTTTGGATGGGTGGCCCATACTGCCGCAAATGGTGGCTCATATTGCCCCGTATAGTCGGGAACACACATTAAAATCAATATATTTTCAAATGTACATACCAACAATTTGCAAGCGCATTTTCATCATTCATCGACCTAATATGAAAAGTAACACTTCAGTGAACTCTCCCTTACTCGAGTTAGGGAGGTATCGAGATAAGGAACACATTTATATTTGGCCGAATGCCGTTTAACCGAACAGTTAAAATTTGTTTCCTTATTAAGTGAAGTGAGAAGAGAGATGTTCGAAGTGAATGTTGATCAGCGAGAACTGAGAAGTGAGAAATGAGATTTTTTAAATGAGTACATAGTTTTGAGAAGCGAGTACTGAGAAACGGAAGTGAGTATTGAGTAGTGAGATGTGTGCAGTAACATGTGAGTATTGGAAAGTGAGAAATGAGAAGTGAGAAGAAAGTGGTGAGAAGTGAGTTGTGGTAGTTGCGAAGTGAGAAGAAGGATGTGAGTAGTGAGAAAAACAGAAGCAAGGGGCGAGAAGGATAGAGGATAATTATGAGGTGAGAAGTAGTGTTGAGTAGTGAGAAGTGAGTGGAGAGATATAAGACAGGAGAAGGAAGACAGAAGAAGGAAGAGAAAAAAGAAAGAAGGAAAAAGAAAAACAATCACTTCTCACTACTTACTTCTTACTTCGCTCTTCGCACATTTCGCTTCTCATCTCTCTTTTCCCACTACTCACTTCTTACTTTGCACTTCTCACTATTAATTTCTCACCTCTCACTTCCCACATCTCATTTCTCACATCTCTTTTTTCACTTCTTACTTCTCACTTATAACTTCTTATATCTTACTTCTGATTTCTCATTTCTCACTCATCACTTTTCAGTTCTAACTTTTCACTTCTCACTATTCGCTGCGATCTTCGTACTTCAAACTTCTCATTTCTCACCTCTCATTTTTCACTTCCCACTACTCACCTCTCTCTTCTTACTTCTCATTTCTCACTTTACACTTCTCATTTTGAATTTCTCACTTCTCACTTTTAACTTTTCATTTCTCACTATTAATTTCTCACTTCTCATTTCGCACATCTCACTTTTCACTTCGCACATATAACTTCTCATTTTTCACTTTTCACTTCTCACATATAACTTCTTATATCTCACTTCTGACTTCTCATTTCCCACTACTTATTTCTCACTTCTTACCTCAAACTTCTCACTTCTCATTTCTCACTTCTCATTTTTCATATCTCATTTCTCACATCTCATTTCTCACTTCTCATTTCTCACTTCTCACTTTCCATCTCTCACTTTTCATTTCTCACTTCTAACTTTTCCTCTCTCACTTCTCATATCTCACGTCTCATATCTCACTTCTCATTCTTCACTTCTAACTTCTTATTTCTCATATCTCATTTCTCACTTCTCGCTTATCACTTTTCACTTCTAACTTCTAACTATGTTGGGCATGTACTGTTTCTGACAACATCGAGTTAGCGAGGTGAAAATGCTTTGGAAAATTACTTCGACTTAGAGAATATTGAGTGAGGGAGATATCGACTTACGGAGGGAGCGCAACATGATAGATTTAAGGGACTTTGATTTTCATCGAGTTAGAGAAAATATCGAGTTACAGAATATCGAGTTAGGGAGAGTTCACTGTAAATGATATATTTCGTACCAAGATAAAAACAGTGATGCATAAAAATTAAAAAAAATAAAAATTCTACAAAATATTTTTTCACCCTACATTTTTTTTTGAAAGGGTGACATAAAATAAATTTAATATTTATATCTGCCTAACTTTTGAAAAAAAAAGCAATTTAGTCCCATGGCATCGAAATGACATTTCCCAGCACTGCAGGCATAACCTTAATTCGTCGAGCAGAGTCGTTATGGGTGTTATGGAAATGGGCTATGAGTTATAGAAATAAAAAGTTCGGTTTTGAGTGATCTTATAGGGCTTCCGTATACTTAGTATACACGAAAGGCAGAAAACAGAATTATCTACCATACGGTGATGATGCCTTCGCTAATTATAAAATGTTTCACACACTAGAAAGTTTGAAATAGCTTTTTAGGGCGTTAGGCCCGATATTTTTTGTCAATACATATTTGTGTGCATTACCTACCGACATTTCCTTCGTGAGAATTCCAAAGTTTGTAAACAAAAATGAGCTGAACGTCTGGACGAAAAGATTATAGTTCGACTTAGATATTATAGATATTAAGAAAATTATTTTGAGCTTTTTAGTGGAATGTCTTCACTTGTCATAAGACGAATTGTACAAACTCGTCTTATGACAAGTATTATAGATATTTTTTCATCTCTTCTGGTCTTATCAGCCTGAAACATATTCAAACGGGTTCAAATCAGAGCGTTAATGAATAAAGCTTCCAAGAAATGATTAAATTTGTTATGATTAAATTATTCAACTCTATGATTCAAGATTATGATTAATGATTTATTAATTTTTGATAATGATTAAGAATTATGGTTAACGATTAAATTAATTTTTGACAATTATTAACGATTATGATTAATGAATAAAACGTTTGGAGTATGATTAACGATTATCGATCGTGATTAAATGTTGACACAATATGTGTATGATTAATGATTAACGATCGATATGATTAATGATTATGAATAATCCAATTAAATGATTTTCATAGTGATCAATAATCAAGTAACCTTTCTACCAAATTGTGTTATTAAAAAGTATAAAAATTGTATGATGATGATTAAATATTAATGAATAAAAGCGATGTATGCAATGATTAAAATTGATGATTAATAAATAAACTCAAAACAATCATGAATATGATTAGTGATTAATGATTAAATGTAAAAATCTATGACTAACGATTAGTGATAAAAAAATACAAAAATATAATCATTTTGCGATGCAATGCTTCTAATCACAAAGGATGCAGATTTAATTCACAACCAAGAAATTTTTGATCTAATAATGAGGCCCTCCTTAGCCGTGCGTTAAGTCGCGCGGCTACAAAGCAAGACCATGCTGAGGGTGGCTGGGTTCGATTCCCAGTGCCGGTCTTGGCAATTTTCGGATTGGAAATTGTCTCGACTTCCCTGGGCATAAAAGTATCATCGTGTTAGCCTCATGATATACGAATGCAAAAATGGTAACCTGGCGTAGAAACCTCGCAGTTAATAACTGTGGAAGTGCTCAATGAACACTAAGCTGCGAGGCGGCTCTGTCCCAGTGTGGGGATGTAATGCCAATAAGAAGAAGAATGAGGCCGTTACAAGTATTTAATTAAAATTATGTCATACTAACTGGTCTCCGAAAGGTCAAGGGGAGATAATAAAAAATAAACATTAAAATGATATTGTTAAAAAAAACTCCTCGAATTTGTTAAAGAATGCTTTAGAAATCCGTAAAATTATACGAATTTTATTTTGTTGTCCCCTCAAAATATTATTTTTGGGAATAAAAATCTGAAGGGGAGGGGGCATAGTTGTTTTTTAATATTTGTATCGGCCTAATAGTTAAGGCATCTGTGCAGGAACAGTTGTTGAAACATTTTGTCTTATGCCTTATTTTCGTATTTGAGAGATAGGGCAACGGGAGGTAATGTTAGGCCTGGATGCAACGTTGGCCCATCACGCGAGCTGAATCATTGAAAGAACCATTGATAAATACCGCTCGCGTGATGGGCCAACGTTGCATCCAGACCTAACATTACCTGCCGTTGCCCTATCTCTCAAATACGAAAATAAGGCATAAGACAAAATGTTTCAACAACTGTTCCTGCACAGATGCCTTAACTATTGGGACGATACAAATATTAAAAAACAACTATGCCCCCTCCCCTTCAGAACAGTGTAGCAAGCTGACTTTAATTATTTTACGCCCTTCATGCCCTTCTTCTACTGATAAACGCAATAAATCTGCGTCAAAAATTGCTTTGACTCGGTTTGTTAGCAACCACTTAAGTAGACAGGCAGTGCAAGAGATTTTTGTTTTGCCCAATAAAGTAGTTTTTGGAATGGATTTATCTATTTTCACACATTAGATGAACGGATAACAATCACACTTTTTTAGAATTCATATTAAATTTCATTATTTTCATTAATGGGCTGTCCATAAACCACGTAGACTCTTGAGGGGGGGGGGGAGAAAGTCTACGTTAGTCTACGAAGGGGGACGGGTATACTAAAAGTCTACGTAGATTTTTTAATTTAGTTAATTTTTTGAAAACAATTCATACAGCATCTTTGTGCGAAGTTCACTTGTTTGATTTTTTTTTTTTAGATATTTCCGTTTTTTGTGAGACTCTCTCGAATTTCTCCAGAAAAATCTTATGGATTTCACTGAAGTAATAGTCTGAACTATGGCTTACAAATATCATGATTTCAACAGCAAATTGTTCTGTGTTGAGCAGGAAAATTCTCCAAAGTGTTTTATAAAAACTTTTGAAAAAAATTCAAAATTTTCACTTGGATTACATTGCAGATTCTACTAAAATATCTTTTGATTTTGAGCAGGAACTACTTTAGAAACCACAAGTCATTCTTTAGAATTTCCACGGGAAATAATGTCACACTTCAACGGAAAATTCTTTAGAATTTATAAAGGAAGCATTTTGGAATATCCAAGAAGAAGGCTTTGGAATTTCCAAAAGACATTCTTCAGAACTTGTAAGGGGAATTCTCCGAAATTCCGAAACCCTCGAGAAACCCTTCAAAATTTCCACTGAAGATTTTCTGGGAAGTCCCCGGGACGAGCTCGGTGTGGGCTTCGTGGCCGTGCGGTTAGCGACGTCAATCGTCTAGACGCATGTGCTGTGGAGTGTGGGTTCGATTCCCGCCCCGGTAAGGAGAAAACTTCTCGTAAAGCGAAAAGTTCTCCACTGGTTCACTAGGTGTTGTGTAAATGTCCTATCCGTTGTCTCCTGTTAGATGTTAAGTGTTCAGTCTGTGCGACCTCTGGTCGAAGACGGCGATTCTGTATTCTACTGACATACATATAAAATTCTTCAAAAATTTACGGCATTTTCTTCGGCAGTTCTAATGAAAATGAAATGAATTCTAATGAAATTATCGAAGAAAAAAGAAAGTGTTGAAAACTTTCACAAGAAATTGCTTGAATTTCCCACCAAAAACTCTTTGAGTTTCCACATAAAAATTATTGTAATTCTTGTGAGAAAGCATTTGTAATTTTCATGAAAATTTTTCCATTTTTTTTTGCGATAAGTTCACCACAAAATCAACTGAAATTCTCCATAATTTCCACTGAAAATTATTTGGAAAACTCTTTGGAATGTGCATAGGATTTTTTTAAATTTCCTCAGGAAATCGCTCCTACTTTGCAAACGAAATGGTTTAAAAATGTGAAATTTCGGTCTACGTGGTTTGTGGACAGCCAGTATAGTGACACAATTAACCAAAACTTTTTTGAACAAAATTAGAACACTCGTTGCCAAAATACGGCTGATGATTTTCACTTGAAGCAGCCCATTATAATTGCCGACCTTACGGCTTATACAAACCATTTACAGTGAATAATGCACCAACATTTAATGGGCCGAAAAAGCATCCAACACCAGAGCCGAGATTAGGAAAATTGGTAGAACATAAAGTTCATTTCGCAAGAAAGCCGTTTGGTGGCATAATTTCGGTTAGATCTTCAATATATGAATATTTAAATCGATGAATGTGTTCAAACACAGCATAATAGGATAAGGTTTGAGCCTTATACCCTATGCCCCAAACTCAATATTAGGTTGCAAAAAAACAATACCTTTAATGGCAATACTGTAACTTTTCCAAAAGTGCAAAATTGCTCAAATTGTTTCACACAGGACCGAGATCTTGATGTGACATATTTATAATGCACTGCACATACATGCATAAATATACACAGTTTGTCGAGCTCAGTATTCAGCTCTTCGAGCATTGGACAAAAAGCTAATTTTACAAGCGATGTTTAATCTCCTTCTTTTGGGTGTTTGAATAATAAAAAACCCAGATTAATCCACCTAGCGGTGATGGCGCCTTTCTCGCGCAAAAAGGTAATAAATGTAGCCTTTACGCTTACACCTCGATGATGTACAAGAAAGGCAAAACAGTTACACCGTCTAATGTTATGATAGAAAATTTACACTAGTAGACGACAGATGGCGCTGCCAAAAGTTTCTCGAATTTTCTATGTTCGAATTTTTACTTTCGGACAATTTCATAGTACTATGAAACTGAACGAAGAGCATACTTATGCCTAAATGCGTGCAACACGAGCATCTTTATAGTACGATGAAACTCTTAATGGGAAGCCACGGATAAAATATTCATAGATGCAAGGCATTTTTCATAACACATTATTGTTCTATGTGGCTATGTCTCATCACTATTTTAATATTATCTATTTTTTGCAATTTGCAATTATTATGAAATTCAATAGTGATCAACAGCGTTTTAGTCTCTGTCGGATGCAACTTGTTGCAAGAAAATCGGTTAAGAGTTTCTGTGTGAAAATTTGGCTAATGTTTTTTATGGCATTTTGTGCACACACACACGCACACACATACACACACACATACACACACACATACACACACACACATACACACACACACGCACACACGGACAGACAGACATTTGTTCAGCTCATCGAGCTGAGTCGAATGGTATATAACACTATGGGTCTCCGGGACTTCTATCAAAAGTTCGATTTTGGAGTGAAATGATAGCCTTTCGGTACAACTTAGTTGTACGAGAAAGGCAAAACGCGTGAAGAACGCGCAAAAACGTGTAAATTTAAAATTTTAAACTTCAAACAACATATGCTTCCTAAAGATCATATCCTCGTCAAGCTGTAAGACACAGATTAGAACAAAAAAAATAAGGCCCATCTCAGTGTAAATTTTAAATTTGATTTTCTGAGAAGTTTGTTTCATGACAAATTCTATAATCGGACCATTGCGCATGATATAGTGGTGAATTTAGAATATATTTGTTCATATAAAATAAGAGTTCAACATTTTTTACAATTATCAGATTAGTACAACTTTGCACAAAAAAAACAAAGAATTCTACACCGTAACGAAAATTTCACAATGAACGGATGATTAATTTACCTTTCAGTTATGGTAGGTACTACACGTTTCTGAATCTGCTAAAAAAAATATTATCGAGCTTGTACTTCACGCACCATTGCTTACAATTTTACTATCTAATTTAATGAATGTTATTGAATTAAATCACGAAATTTCGTTACTTTATGTTTTCAAATTGTATTACCACGTTTTGTTCTGTATTGTAATCATCATTTGAACTGAGCCATTTAATCACTGTCACTATATTTCCCCAACACATCCGCTACCAGCCCAGCAACCAGTGACACTCTTTACGCGATCGGTTAGCTTACTGTACTTCTCTTTTCGGTGTCAACCCTAATTAGTCATCTTCCCTTGACTCGTTTGGTTTTCCTGCCTCTATTAAATCGTGTTCCGAAGTTGCACACAAACGCGGTGGGGCGGTTCGGTATGGCATATCGTGTCGCGTTATCATTTGCCAGGTCTTGGCATTATTGCACGAAACGTTAAATTCCGGGAATGTCTGTTGGAATTGAATTACTACGACAACCTTCACAGTTCATTTTCCTTTTCAAGTGTGTCACATTAGGACAATGCAATAGTGCCGATGTCAAACTACCATTCAACTAAATTTTATTATCGATACCGAAAGCTTTTCCTAATACAAAGCCATAGACTTGCTATCACCCTGCAGGTGCATCGCAGTTCTTGAAGGCAAAGAATATAAACAAAGTTCAAGTATACCATCCAACGATGCAGCCGCCTATAGAGGATATCGCGCCCGGCTCGCTCGGTCACGTTGCCGACGATGCGTTTTCGCGGTTTCGCCTTGCGCACGGTTGCGCTGCTATTGGGGCGCGCGCGTTTACACGCTGTTGCTATAGCCTGCAAACAGATCGACCGGCGATCGAATACTAATCATACATGGTTAGTAAGCGAGAAGCCTTCCTCAGGTCACAGTAGGAAGTGATGCCGGTTCTGCTGCTTATACTTTTGGAACTTCCTCATCATTTTATCTAGGGGAACAGACGGCTTTGGCAGGTTTTGTTCTATTTTGGTTTTGATATGCAAAGAATGTTTGGGCCAAATTTGAACATAATCAGTCATAAAAAACCCCCCTGCCAATAATAGAACAAAACCTGCCAAAGCCGTCTGTTCCCCTATTCTATTTTCAATTTCATGTGATGGGGAATTGAGCTTTTATTGTGTGGTATTGTGATATATCCAATTTACTGTTTTGTTTCAGTGAGGTATTCTGATAATATTACTAAAATTATTTGTTTTTTTGGAAGGTCCAAACATTCGAAAATATTGACCTATTTCAACCCCCTCTATCAAAAATCGTGTATTTGTACAGAAAAGCAGTATATGATTTTTTTTTTTTATATGTATAGAAAAGGTCGCTAGAAATATAAAATAGAAAATGCCAAAATAATAAAATTTGAACAATCATCGGAATTGTTGAAGGTTGTTTTGGGGAACCATAATTTTTGTGCAATTTATTATTGCCCCTTAAAACTTATCAAACTTATACTTATACTCGAAAAAAAAGGCCCATAAGTAGTTTTTCAATCGCCCTTTTTGTCTTATTTCTCCAAGCATCGACAAAACAATAAAATATTTTATTATTAACAATAGATATTTTATCATAACAATGTTTATATTACAGTTAGATAATCTAAGCAACAATAATGGTTCTTCCAACACTGCACCGAGTTGGTGTTTATACGAATCGTCAAGCTCATCGCGGTGCTTTCTTACGTGTAGGGGTAACCTGTGGCGTGTGCCAATATGGATAAGACAACCTTGCAGCAGCAGAAATTTGCTGTACCGTCGCGTCGATGGTAAGGTGGATCTGATGTACACTTGAAATGCGTTTGTTCTTGCTTTATGTTTTCCGTTAGCTTAACGTGCTGCTGGGATGCTCAACTACTTAAAATTATAATCAACAACAACAACGTGAGTCCGATGGAGTGTGGGTGACTATTTTGTAAACATTTCTTCTATCACATCATTCTACTCCTCCCTCTCATCTACTGTTTTATTTACACCTTTGGACTTCCAGTTTTCCAACTCCCAATTTTAAGTTATCAAAATAACGAAGATGCTCGTTATTATGAGTATGAAATACAGAGACTGATAATTTTGAACACCCTCCTCCCTATGCCAAGCATCCTAATATCTTATTATAGATTAATGACGTATTTTTTATGAATGCTTTCATACAATGAAACTTAGCACTATGACAGTGCTATTCCGTTTTAGGCCAAGGTTTAACATTTTTAGTGTTTCAAATCCTGAGCTAATGAGATAATTATATTAGGTCACGTTGCGATAGAAATTGAACCATCAATATCACATATTTTACATCCAGTAGGGAAAGTGCATTACAAGTGTATGTTCTATTATTTTCAGTTGCCTGTTTGAAAAAGAATATAATTGAGAAAACAATATTTTTGTCATTATTTTTTTTATTATTTTTTTTTTCCTAATGGTCAGCTGGTTTACTTGGCTGAATTTCAAATATTTTTTTCATTAATTGTCGCACTTTAAGAAACCCCCTTCCTTCTCTAAGCGTTTCGTGAATTATGGATGTTCCCTTATTGTCCATCCATTTAAAAATTGAAATATTTTTTTGCACAGTTTCAACTTTAAGTTAGTTATGCATTCTTGATAGGATATTATTCTATGACAGAGTTACGGACAATGGTATCGAGTTTCAAAACTCGATCAACTGTTTATCTACCATGATTGGTACTATGATAAAAAAAGCATCACCTAATTTCAACGTGTTTGCTTCTATTTAACAAGATCGCCATACAAGACACTTGTTATTAGTCAAACTTATGGCGTTATGAATGCTATGTGATACTTGATACTTGATACTTGATGGGCTACAGCTCTTCGATGAACCTACGCCGAATGGAGTATCCTTCTCCACTGGACTCGATCCTGGGCCAATCGCTTCCAGTCGCTCTGAACATTGAGCGCCCTCAGGTCCTCTTCAACTGCAAAAAGCCATCGTGTACGCGGCCTTCCACGAAGCCTGCGGCCTCTTCCAGGTTCTCTACTAAATATTATCTTCGCTTCACGTTCTTCTGGCATACGAACAACGTGACCAGCCCACCGTAGTCTGCCGTGTTGTATAAGCTTAATAATATCCAGCCCTTTATACACCTGGTACAATTCGTGATTCATGCGACGCCGCCATGTTTCATGGCCGTATAAAGCCACCGGAAGAATCAGAGTAGTGAACAGCGCAAATTTTGTCTTCGTTTGCAGACTACGGGACTTAAGCTGGTTACGTAGTCCGTAATAAGCGCTATTTGCAGCTGCAATACGCCTTTTCACCTCGCGGGTAACATCATTATCCCACGTCACTAATGTTCCAAGATACACAAATTCTTCTACCACTTCAAATTTTTCACCATCCAGTACCATTCCGCTAGCATGCGGCCCTCGGCTCAATTTTTTGTGGCCCGCGGCTGTGAGAAAAATAACCTTATAGTCAGTGTGGTACCGAGATCCCAAGCACACGCGTCTAGCTCCGAGAAATGACTGCCTGTGCTTGCATGTCTGATAACCAAGCGGTGGGGAAGCATGGTACTAATACACATTCATTACTTATACTATAAGATGGGTTATACTCAAGGTTTGTACTGTCTACCACATCTCCCTTTTTATAAATAGAAGGGTTATTATTAATATTATTTGTTATTCAAGAATAATTGAAAATATATATTTATATGAAACTAAGGATACTCACTGATTTCGTAGCATAGTATTTACCACAGCAGTACATGTGAGTTTGCTTACGTGATCTGTCGGAGCGTCGGAGCGCATTGTCGTCTGGTTTCTCTTTAGTAACCTCGATGTCCTCGGCGTGGTCTGTAACATCTGCAATTTTCTTCAAATGCAAAACATTCTGCTCGTACTTCTCCCCCGTTCCCAATGAATGAATTCAAACATTCGAACTGGTACAATCCTGGACCGAAAACTTTTCCTTGAGGAAGATGACCTTGAGTTTGTTGGTTGGATGTAGGTTTTTTTTGTAAGTACAACATCACCGATCGCTATAACACTCAGCTTTGGTGGACGACTAGTATCCTCTCACTGCTTTTAAGATGATTTCATTTCTATATCTAGGTCAGCAAAATTAGTGGAAGTCACTGCTGTGACAGTTCGTTCAAAGTTTTTTTATACTCTGCGCATGACTTACAACTTTGAAGCAACCCAGCTTATCTTGCCTGTAGTCGAATGAGGAATGTTGTTATACATTTCTAGATGCCGATCTACTTCAGGTCGAAATTTACCGTATAGAACATTAAAAATCTTCTGTCTTTTCAGAAAAGGGCGGTTTTATTTTGCACTTTACCTTAACGTTAGTATGAAACCATTGATGTGGCGTATGGTTCAGAAAGATTCCTTTGGTTTGGCAGTACTCCTCGAATTAAATTGAAACGGAATTTCCCAGATACCGAAGATTTTGTCCCATATTTTGATGGATTGCTTTACAGTTATGATCGTCACAGTTTCAAGTTCGCATGCCGACTGAAATAATCAATTATTACCAGAATGTACCCTCCCAACAGTAAGGGTCTGAGCAAATCAAAGACAATATTGATTCATGGTTTATCTGGTCCTACGCTGCATTGGATCTGGAAACTTGTACCAGCCGGCAACCTTCACATCTTTCGCATATTTCATCAGCTTCTCGTCCCATCTTTGGATACCAACATGTGTCTCGCAACCGTCTCCTCATACTAGATTGACCGAGGTATCCTTCATTCTGCTTCTCAAATTGTTGAAATACCAAGCTTAGAGCGTCAATGAACTAGGTTGTTTTCATACGAGATCTCAGTACCAAATGCAAAATAAGGTTTTATCTGATCTTTCACCTAGCTGTTAACCATTATATAGCTCGTAATTAATTATCATTATCAGTAGTTTCAATAATTTAAGATATATCTATCGCAGCGGTTTCTTAGATTGATCGGATTATACTTTCGACATATCGGTCATATTCTAAATCTTCTGTTTTACCTATTACCAAAGTATAATAAATTGACCGACGTTTGTAAACTTATGTCTCTTCTTGTTATGCACTATCTAGCAGCTTAACGCGATAAGCAATCAGCTTTATTAGGTGACTCCTTGCTTTAGAATCTGAAGGTTTACAACCTGAGCAACTATCTTTCATTTTTTTTAGGTATTGGACAATGCCTCTAACGGTCGATGATCTGTTTCTAGCGTGAACTATATTTCAATAATGTAGATCTGGAAGCGTTTTATACTCTAGATAATTCTCAATGCCACCTTCTAGATTGGCGGATATCGCTGTTCTGTTTTTAACTAAGTACGCGAAGCATAGCACTGCTCCGAGTACTACTCCCGAAGCATCCGTCACCAAAATGGGTCTCTCCTTTAAGTCGAAATATCCCAGATGTGGGGATCATCATTCAGTTATCGGTTGGACATTTCCCGTTCCTGTTGCTTGAACTTTCGTTTGTTGACGTTGAGCGATAGACCGGATTTAATTAACGTATTTAGCGCATGTTTCACTGTTCCGTCTTGGTAGTCCTTTCTCAAACCCCACATCAGAATGTCATCCTTAAAGCCATCATATACGACCTCTATCAAGTTCTGGAAAAACACCAGAACGTTAGGTAGCTTTAAAGGTTTCCCCAAATACACGCGACGAAACAATCGCGATGCGATTCTATCGTTTAGCGACTGCGATTCTGTCGCCGTTGCTATGGAAGCATAAAGGGAACATTGCCTGCAGCGACCCAACGATAGAATCGCGGCGATGAAATTGCTTATATCTGGAGGAGCCTTTACGACATAGACCCCACTTTGTGATTAAAGTTGTAATGTCTCGACTTTCTTTCACTAGTTCAACATGATGAAACGTCTGTTTGGTGTTTGGTATCGCAAAGTACTTCGCTGCACTGAACCTTGCAAGAAAATTTTCAAAAACTAGATAACGTTGAATAGCTTGATTTGCTCACGTTATATCGACACACAATCTAATCATTATTATATATTCGGCTCTAAGGATGACACTCAGGAAGTTGGTTTTGTTACACGTGACCTATCGTCCATCCTCTTTTTCTATACCTATTTTCCTTAGCTGGTCTAGCTTTGACTTGGTCTAATAAAGAATGTGCATAGCACGTCGAGGAAACAAAACGATCAATTGGCAAACTTCTTCTAAAAAAACTTAAATAATTTTCTTAAACTAGCAAAGTCAACAGAAATCCTTTAAGTTTCGCAATCTTTTTTTTATGTCCACATTGTTGACATTCTTTTCAATCGTACTTGGCAGGCAGACTTGCAAAAGCCTTCCCTGCTGTTGTTTTCCCTAGCAGAGAATTTTTAATACCTTCGACGACATAAAACGTGATCGCTGTTGAAATTGTTTCGGACCCCCAAGAACTCCGTCAAAATCGTCATCAGTTTCAGAGGTACTCCTCCGTACACCAGAAAGTGCTTTGAATCGTTCACTCTCTGCTATTACTTGACATCTATCATATTTTGCAGTTTTCAGGATGCATTGTCAATAAGGGTATACGTGGATCCAGAATCTACGAGCGCATCGATATTTTTTCTACGTAACACTTGATGAATTCGTCCTTCTCATCAGCCATATTGTAGACTGACAACTGCTTCTGCTTTCCATCGTTTTTCACACAAGTCTCGACATGTCTCCCAGTCCTTAACCGCTTGAAGTTAGATTCTCGGTCAGATCTAATCGACGCATGACTCCGTTGTGATGAAATTCAACGTTAGACTTCCATTGGACTAAGAGACGAAAAATTACCTTTCATGAGGCAACGATGAGTTCCATCAGTAGCCGAAAATCCTCAATTTTCCCAATGTTGATATCTGCCGTAACGCCAGCATCTAGCTTTATAAGCCAAAATTCTACTATCCCTGTGGTACGGAATGCTATGCTTTCAGTTACGGTTGATGATCTAACTGGATCCAGATTTCATCAAGGCTGCTTGTTTGTGCGTTGATGTTTTTCTTTCAAATTCTTTGTTGAATTTTAAGTGATCTACTGATCTACTGATTTAAATTTTCTTAAAAGGCTCTTCATTACTTCAAACCATGGATAATATCCATGGAACCCCAATCACAATGGAAATAGTAAATGGAAATTCAAATCAAACCACTTCTTCATGAGACACTGCCGTTTTGACGTTGTACTTTCCAATAAGTGAATTCAATCACAGCTCTATGCTTACATATGTCTTCTAGCCACATATTTCATTCCTTAGTGAATTGAATCACGTTTCTTCCTCAAAGTGTATAGTGAATTTATCATAGTCTGCTTGTCATCTCTTTGAGTATTTAGAGAATCCAATCACGCTCATAGTCTGTAGTGAATTGAATCACGTTATCCCCAGTTTCTACTCTGAATAATCAGACATTCACATTCATTGTAAGCCTGTTTCATCTGTTTCAGCACTGCATATTTCCAATGGCCCCTAGTGCAATGCTAAAGGTCAACGGTCAACGCATCAGTATGCATGTATCAATGACTTATGTCTTCTCAGCGAAGCTACTCTCCTTTCGCTATTCTAAATTTGCACACCAATACAGTGAATTGAATCACATTCTAGAACGCAACAACTTAGAACTCTTGAATGAGCCCACTGTCAGTGAATTCAATCACATGTACCTTTCCAGAGCCTGCGCTGCTCTACTCTCATATTGTTTCCTTCCGTTCTCTTTTTTTTCTGACATTCGTTTCGCGAATCATTCCCCGCTACATGCGTATATGGATCTTTTATGGGCTTAGGCAACAGCCCTACTGCAGGCGGTGAGACGCGGAATATACTCCTGACTTGCGCGCGCTCACATGAGCACGTGGTTGTGTGAACCCTATGCATAAATATAGCTACTTAGTCGCGTGATGCTTTTGAATATGCTAGTGCACCTTCCAATTACACACACAATACATACTATAACGTTAATGGATTAAAAGAAGAAACGCCATTTTGTTTTTTTCATGGCTCATGACTTGAGACATGAGCGAAAACTTGAATTAATGAATTAACAATTATTTCTTAACCGATAGGATTCAACATACCTTGATAACAGATCATCCAGCTCATTTTCCTTACGCAACAATCACCCAATAACACAATTCAACACACAACACAAAAATGCTTTTACCTCTCATAGCATTTTTTTTTTCCAACTTCTTGCATTTAATCACAAAAGTACATTATTTCTCTTTTTTTTCAACGAATATGCACATTTATTTCTTATTATTCTTCGTTTCTTTCACATCCCATTTTTTTTCAAGAATTTTATTTTCCACCCGCGCTTGCCGCGTGCATTTTTTTTTCATTATTATGGCGAGTCACTAGCCTGGTTGATAATAATTTCTACTTTCCTAACTTTTGCGTAGTATTTCCTGCCTTTGCACACCTTTTTTCGAATAAGTTTTTTCTCAAAAATTACTTTTCACACAGAACGAAATTAATGCTTTTTTTTACCCGAAATTTGTTTTTTCATCCTCGTCGCCACTTGTGGTACCGAGATCCGAAGCACACGCGTCTAGCTCCGAGAAATGACTGCCTGTGCTTGCATGTCTGATAACCAAGCGGTGGGGAAGCATGGTACTAGTACACATTCATTACTTATACTATAAGATGGGTTATACTTAAGGTTTGTACTGTCTACCACAGTCAGCCCGCCAGCTTTTCTATCTAAATCGTTTTTTTATTAGGGAAGATCCATAAAGTACGTCACGCAAAAAATGGCGATTTGCATCCCCCCTCCCCCCTTCGTCACACTTTTTGCATTAAATCGCTAAAATTTTTGTATGAATCGTCACGCTGCTCGGAACCCCCTATCCCCCCTAGAAACGTGACGTTCTTTGTGGATGGCCCCTTATTCATTATTAAATATGTAAGTTTTAAATCAAAGTTCGCGCTACAAAATCATTAATTTGAATTTGAAACGAAAAATAATATTTCACATAATTTGAAATGATTGCATTGAGCGGCCCCCAAGACACAAAAGGTTGGTGTGGAACAGATTGGTCCGAGTAGTTTTGTTCACGTTGAAAAAGGAAGGCCAGTTCGCTTAATTTGTTCGGAAAGTTTTGATATACTGAAGGAAAAAAATCTGAATCAAGCAGTCTATGAAATATAATATTTGAAAGGGCCCAGGTAGGGAACAAACGTTGATAGAACTTCGAAGGTTTTAATTAAAATTTCCATTTATTGACTCAAATTCTTATAGAATCAACAAACTATCTTCACTCAAGCTAATACGAAGTCAGAAAATGCAGTACGGGCCAGTGTTGCTGTAAGTAAGATTTTGGCAGAACGGATGAAACCTTTCCATGACGGAGAACTTGTTAAGGAATGCTTTTCAGTTTTTGTTGACATTGTGTCCTAAGGAAACAGACTTCTTCACTTTACTACATACATGTTTACCATTTTTCTGTTAAAGAGTACGATGGGTACTACTCGTTAACACCATTTTTGGAAAATGGCGTATACGTCACTTTGCCAGATTACGGCAGTTCAGTAGTATTAGTTTGAGCGGAACACAGTGAAGAGTTAAAGTTCTCACAGAAGATTTGAAAGCTATACGTAAGGTGAAAAAGCCGCCTGCTTCATATTCTACTCTTTTGCAAACGATGAAAATACTGACGTGAAAACCGTGGCAAAAGTGGCTGTCTTCATAAGAGGAATTTATGGTCATAATCGAATGACAGAGAAATTGACATTTTTTATCCCAATGGGGCTGTTGGGCTGTTAAGACCTGTGTAAAGGAATTTTTTTCCCCTTCGAAAACTTGTACCTTACGATTGATGGAGCAATTATTTTTTTATATTTTTAATTTTTTCTATTATTGCGAATTTCATTGACTAAGCCTTGGTACCATGCTTGAGAAATTTTATTCTCTTTTATTCCATTCCGAAAAATGGCACTATATCTACAAGTTAAAGGAAAACACTGACCAACTTAATGATACTGAATAGATGAGTGACTTGGTTTTTCTGGCAGATATTGCCAAACATCTAAATGATTTGAACATAAAGCACCTTAGCACAGTGGGTTTCTGAGATCTGGTACATTTCTCTCATCCTGTTGAACCTGAGTAACATTTTTTTCATGAATTAATTTGAATAGCGCAATCAATAGAACAACATGAAAGCTATTGATTGCTGTTTATGTAAATATGTTAAATATGCTGGTAAAGAGAAGAAATTTCCTTTTTTTTAACATCCGTTAAACGGTGTAAATTATTTAATTTAATGTTTCAAATGAATCTCTAATGCAACGACGGAAACAAAATAACATAAGCACGATTGAACGCAAATATTCAAATAATTATCTTTGTTTGAATGCAATATATACACATCACTTTAAAAATATTTTCAAGATAATCATTGTTTTTTTTATAATTTTCTAAAAAAACTAAACACGATTTATTTAGTTTTTTTTAGAAAATTAAAAAAAAAAAAACAATGATTATCTCGAAAATATTTTTAAAGTGATGTATAAAATATTTTCTGTCCCGCCAGCAAATGTGAACTCTAGAAATTGGCCCGTGGCTTGAAAAGATTGGGAGGCCTGAATAGTGTATTCTCCGCGTCACATAATAAGGAAAGACTTCGATGGATATGACACCTGAGTTCTCCACAGGCAGGTTAAGTTTCAGTCAGAAGTTTCGAAGTGGGGAAACCATACGAAGAAGTTTTTAAAACTCTTCTCAAAAATTCTAGAAGCAAATCAATTAAAAACGGTAAGCAGTACGGGATTGGACTTTTCTTATATTGTGTATTTAGTGTAATTTAACAAAATAAAATTTCGAATGGAAATATTATGTTTATTATGCAGTAGAAGAATACTCCAACCCTGAACTGCTTACCGTTTTTAATTAAAATAATTTTAGAATTTTTGAGAAGAGTTTTTAAAACTTCTTCGAATGCTTTCCCGTGGAGATTTTTTCGATCATCATCTTTCTGCTTCTTTTTCTCCATGCAACGTCAAAGTGCCAATAGTATTTATCAAACTTGATAAGATATTAGAAAACAACAAGGCCAGTAAACGTCAAAATTTATGAGGAACGAAAGAGAAAGATATGTTTCTGTGCAGTGCCCTATGGTGGACCCTCCAGCCATTTTTGCATTGTTACAGTACAATGTAAACATTTAGCTATGAAATTCCTTCGGGAAATAAAAAAAAAATAAATAAAAAAGTAAACACGAATGTGTCCATTATAGAAATATTTTAGGGGTCCATAATAGGAAAGAAGAACGTCCCGAAATGGAACATAAAAATTTAATGAAGTTTGGACTATAGGGAAGCAATTTCCTATTATGGACACCCACGGGGTCTATTACAGGGCGAAATCAGTCGGACTTTTTTTTTATCTAATGCGTTTATTTGACAGGCTCAGGCGTGTATAACACTTAACGGAGCCGAGACTCTTTATGATATTTACAATTTATATCATTATTATCAACAGTTAGTAAGGGGAAAGGGACATAGACCAAGATACTCGTGGCGACTCAAGGTTAGATTACGTAATTTCAGGACGGACGGGGTTGGGATTTAGGTTTGAGGTACTTCAGCTGCTCATCCGGGTATTTGACGTCAGGATGGTGTGGCGTAGTGTCTTGCTCGAGTTATGGTTCGTCAGGGAGCATCTTCCGGATGGCCAGAGCTTCTTGTAGTCGGACTTTAAAATGTTAATTTCAACGAGTAACGTCGTGCATTGTAGTGTTTTATGCATGTATCGTGAAGAGGAGATGCAAAGCTTGTTATTAGATATCCAGCAGAATTAATATGTTGAAAATTTCAATTCCTTATGATAGGAAGAGCAAAATTTCGCTACTAGGAGGGCCACAATTGGGCATTTTACCCTATTACTGATTGCATGATCTCATAAGATAGCAACCCTCCTTAATGCATAGACACTCGTAACAGCTGACAAGAACCTTACTCTACGTGAGCTAAATGATGAGTACGACGACGATTGAAAGCAGAACGTATCGGGATTTGGCAGCATTTAGAAATCCTTCTAGTACGCAGTCGTCGACATTGCATGCAAGTTAATGAGCAGTACTAGATTAATGTTGCATGTGCACGGTCTTGGTGGTTGCCTATAGGAAGGCGAACGTTATTCTACACATGGTGATCTAGTTTGAACAGAATAACAAGGAGCGTGTACCTTTGGGTATGAAAGGAATTACGTTTCTCCTGGTTGACCCCACGTCCGTTTACGTGCAGTTTATACTCGATTATTATAACCTCCGTATTTTCGCCGTGTAACGATTGAATCTTGCATAGATAACTTTTTTACTCTAGCTTAGTATAAATTTTGAAAATATGTAAAAAATGATTTCTTTGTATATTATTACAGGTTTGGTCTATTTCTGAGTGTACTTTTAGCTATGTGGGAGTAGAGAGAAGGGACTTTTTTTTGTTAGTTTTCGCGGTGACGGTTAGCTTGTTTGAAACGCAATTTTTGTCATCTACGGGCAGATGAATCTTGTTTCAATTCTAACGTCCCTACATTTCATTACAGCTATTTCAAAAGAGATAATTTAAAATATTTCCTCATGGGGCCAAGTGACTTTTCAACTTAAAAAAAATCAACTGGTGGCTGTTATTCCAAGCTTTTGTAGCCAGAATCAAGATATGTATTATAGTTATAAATTGCAAACTAAAAGTAAAAGATTTAACTGGGCAATGTTTGCGTTACGTAATTAATGGATCTTCCATAATTATATATCGGAATATTCCGAAATACTGGTTCCCATAGGAAAATAGACACTTGGTTTTGAGGTTATCGTTTACGACATCTTAAACTTCATAATTTTGCAAAACAAGTTAATGGAAATTGGCTCTGAAGATATTCAGTACAACTTTGGTCACATTTCGGAACGTGACTATGGTGATGCTGGTGAGGTAAAAATGTGCACTTTTTGATCGGTTCTTCACCCTGGTCAGGAAACCAAATCATAGAAATCTACTTTCTAGTTATTTAATCCTTTTAATCACATGGTGCTTAAACAGGAGAGACGTCGCATGCCGGGAGTCAGAAACGATTTAAAAGAACACTTACTCATGAGAATAATGATTCCGGAATGAATTCTGATGGGATGTGACCGGAAGGATCAAATAACCTTAGAATATATTTTGTAAAGTTTGAGACTGGCTTCAAGCCTGTTCTCAGAACCGACCGAAAAGTGCCCCTTTTTTATGGAAACTATAATTCCGGAATGTGGTGGAATGTGTTTCAGATTCATATTCAAAATGACTGCTCCGAACAATTTGAATCACTGCTGATTTTGCTCTAAGAGCATCATTACCGGGCGCGACTATTTTGATCACCCACACTGCGCTGTCATATTAGTTTGGTCACTTTTTTCCGTACCAGTCACTGTTCTCGGTTATCAATTTGGTTGCTGTATTCCGCACCGGCGACAGTTCGTTAAATAGCAGCGCTCTTATCGCGCTACCAAATTTGGTCCTCCGTAAGTTGCGCTACTGGTTTAACAAGCATTTTTAGCGAGCGGTAAAGTGTAAAGTAATGATACTGCACTACCAAACGGCTTATACTCACCACCGGTAAACTTGCTCTTAGTGAAGTAATCAGAGATCAAATGTAAGTTAGTGTTTAAATGGAATAAAACATTTTTTGAGATCTCTCGAGCCACGACTCATTGATATATGTTAGCTGATTTTTTGGCAAATTAGTTGTTAAGTTTTAACAAGAGTTCGGCTTTGTTCCAAATATTGCTGATATCCCGGTAAGTAACATAAGTTTGTTGCATATTACCTACGGAATTTCATATCTGTATTGCAATTATATTGTCAATGCTTGGATAACAAGGCATGTTATCCGTTTTCTCATGATTTTTCCTCATTCCGTTGGACAATTTCTTTCGAAGAATAACAAAGTCAGTGCAATTAAATTTGAATTGAAATGTTTTATTTTGAAAATAATTTTAGTACATAAATCAGTTTTATCTTTCTTCCAGTTTTTTGTGTTTTCATTCTTCCATTCGCGTGAGTAGGTGTAAGTGTGTATGTTTTGTTTATTTTTTTGTGTTGCCTTGAAAAATAAAAGTGGTTGTACTTCAATATTATTATTCATTATTACTTGTTTCCACTTTTTTCACCATTCATTTACTTGTATTTCCTTTCCTTTTTTGTATTGGTTGCTGATAAACTGAAGAAAAATAGATTTCACCACAATGATTGATCAGTTTTGTTTTTTCCACCTTTTAGTGTATTTTTTTTCTCACATAGCTTTAATATATTTAAAAAATGGAACATATGTATAATTTGTAATATTTTACTTTCATATTTCTTGCTTCGGTTTTTCGAAAACACTAGTTTTTTTTTCTCATTTTCTTATGTTAATTTAGATACTTTTCTCATGTGTTCATTTAAATTTAATTTCATATTGTATTTTAATCCCTTAATTAAAGAATTGCTACACAACTAATCATAGGTTTTCCCTCGAGTTTTTTTTTCAATAATAAAAGTGATGCTTTTTTTTATTTATTTTTATCAACAACAATTTATCATTTAACATTATTTTATTACTGTTTAATTAGATGATTTTTTTTTTCTTCACTCTGCTCCGTTGCTTGGATTCGTCATTCGCGGGGCTGGACTCTTCTATTTCGGTCCGCCCGGATTCGGAACCGAGGATCACTAGCGCGACCAGGAAACGCCTCGCGGGAAGAGTGGATCGAAAAAAGATCCTCTGGTCGCTGTGAGCTCCGAGTCCGCGCTCGGGGCTCGTTTGCTTGCTTTTGATTTTTTTGATTTTCATTCTTGCTACACTGTTGCTTACTTGCGAATATCCATGTTTTGTTTTTTTTTTCATGCACAACGCGCACCTTAATTTCATAGACTTGATCTAGTACGTTAAAATTTTCTTTAGAACTATCACAGACGCAGTGATGAATGCACGCGAGTGTTCCGATCCCGTGCGCTGAGGGGGATTGCGGGTCTTACCCGAGGAAGGTCCCTCTAATCCGCCCCATTCGACGGTTCGATTCACTTTTGCGTGAGTTCCTATGTTTTTTTATGTATTACTCTTTTCGTTATATTCGATTATTTTCTCCAGGTGTGCCGATCTCTTCGCACATGTTTCTTTTACTGTTGTGGTTTAGTATGTTGAGTTGCTTTCGGTTGTTCACATTTGGGTTTTATGCTTTTGTCGTTTTCTGCGGGAAAGTTTTGCTGTACTAGAGCAATGCTATTCTACTTCTTCCTTCCTCGAACACTGAGGTCACTGATTTTTCGCTCTGAAAGGGTTATGTGATTACTTTTTTTTCTCGGTTCCCACTTGTGCCGATTTTGTTAAGGTATCTTGTATTTTTTTGCTCATTAAGGATTCACTATTCGTTCAACTATAGATTCACGATGGAGTTTTTTTTCGTTCACTTGTGTAAAGGTTTACTACTTAATAAGTAAACTGAAATACTTTTCGTGTGTGTGTGTGGTTTAATGTGTATGTGTTTCATTATCAATAATGATAATAGTGATTTTTCATACAATATTTTAAAGTATTTTGAGTAAATTTTTCAATAATATTTTATTACTAAAAATCTTACAGATTATTTATGTTTAAAGTTATTTTTTGTTTATTTTTCTTTACTTCAATTAGAATATTTGTTTGTTTCACTGTTATCCTTTCTACTTTACCCCTTTTTACAAATAATATAACCTTGGTTTGTGAATGGTTGTCCTTTTTGACAGTTTCCATAAAAATCGTGGGATTCCATATTTGTTGCCTATGCTGTCAAACTCACGTTTATTATTGTGTTATTATGTACTTGTCGCGATCACGTAATTGTTGGAGCTATTTTTTTTAATTTGTGGACAGTGTGTGTGCATGGTAAGTGTTCAATTTTCACGGTTGTATGTGTGTGTGTGTGAGTTTGAATGGCGGTAAGGTGTTGTAGGAAAAAATATGTCACAAAACGGTTTATTGTTATTGTTTATTCTTCTAACCCTATCAGTTTTGGGTAGTTCTTATTCTTTAGGGCACTCGACACAACAGATGGTGTCCATTTATGTTCAGGAACATTTTTCAATAGATTTTACGTTCGTTTCGAATGTCAACTAATGGGGGTACAATGGATAAATGATAATTTTAATGAAAACACACAAACTCGAAAACTGGGCTAAATAAACTGACAAGCAACCGAAAGCGGAGTATTTGCTTGATAATGTAGTGTATTTTCCTGATTGATTTACCGAAAAATGAGTATTTTATGACAGTTTTGGGAAATTAAAAATCATCGGATTCGTAATATATCAAACATAACAAGAATAACATAGATGATGGCGATGATCTAAATAGATTCACTTGGTGTTGACTAGACAAATCGAATGACGTGATATCTGCCTTGATGGTTTTCACCAGATCGGATAAGATCAGTTTGGATGTTTTGGTCGAGAATAAATGAACTGGAAACGTGTCAAACAAATGTCAGTGGAGCTTCCTTCATTGAGGAACATAATTGCAATTGCTTCAGACCGGATAATTTTCCATATTTTTTCGCTATTTATGCTTTGTGTTATCACAGTATTTGCTGTCTGTTCATTGTGTGAAACATTTGATGGGTCAACGTGAAAATTAGGACGAAAAAGTGGTTTTGCACTCTTTGGTAATTTATAGTCCAAATCTGGACTAAAATTTATTCACAAAATCAAAATTGTACAATACCGATTTTGCACTGGCTTCCAAAATGCTAAATCAAAAGTGTGCTTGCGATTTCGCAGTGAAGCACACATACATTTTACGTTACTTGTTTTTACATTTGTTATAGCAAGGTGATGAGTACTGCTAATATTTTTGAATTTTCGTACGTGCCATAATTTTTTTAACACATATTTTAAGTTTGGGCAGAAGAAACTAACGTTTTAGAAGTTAGTTTGAATGCTAGTAGCCTGTTCTTAAATTGAAGACAAACATGCGCCACATTTTTCTTGTTGGAGAGAACAGGAGAGCAAGAAGAAGTAAATATTAAAACTTTTATATCAATGCCTCTTTTTACAGTTCAAACCAATTAAGGGTTTTTATTGTATTTTCACACTCAACTCCAATTTTTACTTAAATTTTCTTTAAGTTTGTTCTCCATATGATGTATGTGAGTGGATCTTTGATAAACTTGCACGATCGAATATATGTTCAAATTGCTTAGAAAAGTCCCAATGACTTGATTAAGTTACATATGGCAATTCATCTGATTTAAAAAGTTTTCTGGTCTTGAAATGCTTTGAACTTTCATTACGAAAATCATTATCGAAATAGCACTGCCACCGTCAAATGTTTTCGCTGTGAATGGGCAATCAACCACCAGATATCAGTATTGTTTAAATGACAAATATGAAACGATGTGCGTGAAATCACTGTTCGTTAATTCACTTTCCAACTATCCAACTCTGTCTTTTAAAGCTGAAGCAGCATGACGTTGGAAAAAACATATTTCTGCGTTTAGTTTTGTTTTTTGTTGATTACCCAGGGGGTAGTTGTACTAGAAATAATTGATCGTGCTGTACAAAACTTGTAGTATCAAATATAATAATCAGGACATGTGCATAGCGGCTATACTGTTTATCATTTTCTCTAAAATATGAAATACTTTCGTCTCCAAAGGAATGTAGAATAATAATAATGAAAAAAGCTGGTGTCAATCACATCGATTACAATATCCCTGTTGCATCAGATCGTTTGTGTAACATATGACAAAAGACACATTGGAAAGACTCCACAACGATGTCACATTTGTTTTACACTTGAGATGTATTCCAGTTCGATTTTGTTCTCTATGATTTGAATATTTTAGTAACATTCGGTTCCGTTCCATTTCAGCTTAAAGTACAATTTCATTGTGTTTCACACCTTCAAGTGCTTCCGTCAATCGGATTCAATTGTTTTAGGTAATGTTAATATATATAAATGTATCTCCTAGCTATCTAAAAAATATTTTATATTCTCTTTGCGTTGAGTTTTCTGTTTGCCTTTCCACATTATTCTACCATGCTAATAGTCGGTTGTTGATGTTTTGCTTCTTGAACGATCACTCGATTCGGATCATCTCCCAACATTTCATGCCCATTGTTTCACGATGAACATGGCAGTCACGGCTTTCGAACGAAAGTAACGTAAGTTCACGAACAATAGGTTAGGATGGCAGGATGAAAACTGTACGAACTTCAGACACTATACAAAAAGGGAATTTCGCTCACCAGACGTGTTGATATTAGAATCAGTGCGATCGGTTTCTTGGGATTGAAGAAGATATGTGTTCAAAATGTACGAAGTACGATCAGAGCGGAACACAATCAATGGGTTACGGCAATCGCTTAACTCGTTCTCTCACTAATAAAATTTCTCTCTCCGGTTTTGTTTTCAGTTACCGATCTCTCATTTTGGTTCCTGTGTGTTGGTTCACTAACTTGATTTCTCTCTCTCTCCCCTTGAAATGAATTACAATTTGCAGAGTTTAGATTTTTTAAAAATCATCCCCTGCTTCAGTCTTGACAAATCATATTTGGTTCGCGTTTATTGTGGTATTTTGCGCATGTGATATGTCACTGCACACTGTATTTGTGTTTATTCCCTAACAGTTAATCTCTTTGACAAGGCTTACGATTCTATTTTTTTGAGGGGGTTTCTGTTGCCAAGCGAAGCGGAGATCTCGGGACACAAATTAGAGTCCAATTTTTGCGCGAATTGGTGAATGGATGGTGGTTTATGGGTACACAAATGTTTCAACATAGTAAAAGCATTATTCATGTCACTTAATCTTCTCATATTGAAGAGAATGAGAAGTTCAATATACATTTTTTATAGAAATAAACTGGAAAAATATTGTTCATAGTTGTTAGCATTTTTTGATATCATTCACGCTCAAGACATGCCCAACATTTTGTTTATTTGATGAATGGAAAATAAATACGGAATAATCATTTGAATAAATTGTCAAGTTGTCAAACTTCAATCGGTTAAATTTTCAAACAAAGCAACATGTATGGATAGACATCTTCAGAATGTTTTCATGTTTATGCTTTGTAAAATCGTGGCAAGGCAATTTTTTATTCTTTCATTACTCAAATCATTGACATAGTGCAGAATTTTCGAACTGTCTTCCAATAATATTATGAGATGCGTTAAATCAACGAAAAAGTTTTCATTCCTACATTCGAATACTCTACACCCAACCAACCGATCACCATTTTCAAGAAGCAGTCAAATTTCAAGAATGAAATTTGAACTAAGCGATTTGGGATGATAAAACGTGCATGAAAAAAATAATATGTATGTACGTATCTAAAATCAGGAACAACTAAATAATCATTTTTATCACAAGTATGCATTATTTGTATTTAGGAAAACAAATATGAAAGCGTACCATCATCGCATAAATGGTACTCGTGACTGATGGGATCCGTTCCCGCTGCAAAAAGCAAGCCATGGTCTATTTCCTGCGGTGTTTTCTATCTTCCCTTCATTCCTCAGCGTTGTTGGATGAATACTTTTCTGCTTACCCTTAAAATGGTTGTAATTTATTTTATTCTCTCCTGAACTTTACATAAATTTGTGTTATTTTAAAACGATTAAATCCCCCACCTACCGGTGGGGTTAGGATCTTTGCCATCATGCTGCACAAAACATTTTGAATGTTTCGAATGTAACTTGAAATCGTTTTCTAGAGTGTGGAAACTTATCGCATCCAGTTCAGTTAGAGAATTTGAGTACAATTAACTTACGAGAAAATAATGAGAGGAATCAATTTAACAAGTAATATAAATAATAATAGTTTTCTTTTTTGTTTCTAATGAAAAAGTCTCAGCTGAGAATCACTCTGGATCTATCGATAATTTTTAGCACTTACACTTACGAGATTGTAGTAGGAATACTTTTGATTTAGTGTTTATGAGTGTGGTTTTGTGTGTATGTTTTACTCCTAAAACTTTCTCAGGGAGAAACATATCTCTAAACAATGTATGTTCGTAACTCTCAAATCAAACGAAGTTAAAACAAAACAAATAATCAAACGCAACATCTATAAATTGTTTAGGAAAATAAAAATACTAAATAGAGAGGTATTATCTTATTAAATTTCTGCTTCGTAATTCTGTTTTTATTCTATTCAACCGTTTTCTCACCACGTTTTGATATATAATATAAACATATAAACTATTAATTATCGTTGCTCCAATAGGACGTGATTTATCATTCAATAGTTGTGTTTGTGTGTTACTGCTTGTATTGAGTTACCATCGATCAATAGAGTGTTGTATGTATGTGTCAATCATTGAGTGCTTGTTAGTGTGTCAGTATCGGTACATAGAAGTAGTCAAATGTTTGCTTTTTAGTGTGAGAGATTATGATACAGAGAACTGGTGACTTGTTTCCAACGTGAACATGTGAGTGTGTAACGTTACCTTCGTGTGAGTGTGTATAAACTCGAATATAAACGGTAGATATTTTGCAGTCCTTCCCCGGTTGGTAAATTAGATTTAAAAAAAATGTCATAGTTAAGTAGTTTACTTCCTTCTAGAGATGGTTTGTATATCGTTTGTAAGGGGTTTAGATTATTGTTTGCTTTCATTTATTTTCTGTAAGATTTAGATAGTAAAAATCAAAAGGTGTTTTTGTGTACAATAGCGTCAATAAATTTGTATAGGCTGTTTCAGTACGGAATTATTAGTTTTTGGTTGACTTAGTACAAAATTCAAAACGTTTTTGCATCCTAACTTCCCATAGAAAATGTATATTCATAGAACTTCTGGTGTTAGTTTCAACTTATAAATATTTAATGCAACCTTATATGATTATACATTTTGCAGTTTATTTTCGAATCAAAGTTGCTTCGTCATGTGTAAATAATTATCCTAAACATATCCCGTTTGTTGTTTATTAAACTTATAATAATATGCAATGTAAATAAGAGGAAATATTGAAAAATATAACATATTCGCTAAATACAAATAATATACAAAAAATACACAAAAATAATACAGATTCTTTTTCATCAATTATAAATTCGAGACAAATAGAAACTTTCAATTACAACATACAAAACATGTATACAGCACACGTACGGTAGAGGAAACGCGTTGCTCCATTCGTCAGTAACGATCAAAACAATAAACGAATACTTCTCTTCACATACAATAGTAATAGAGCAATAAACGATTCAATTGGTATGCCTGGTATTTTGAATAGTTTCCACTTGCACTGTATAAAGTTGCTCACTCTCCTCTGTTCTGGCTGGGTTTTGTTGTGTTGCTGATGTATTGTGTTCTTATTGTTCTCGCTTTCACTGTTCTTGCTTTGCTGGGTTGAAATCTAGTAATTGAATTACTGCAACTCGACTTTTACCGATCCGAATTATATCTGCGGTTGTATCACCTCTTCCGAGGTGGTTCATAGGGTTCTGATGCCTGGTTATGGTTTGTTGTTACTGCTGCTGCTGGTGCGGTTGCTGTTGTTTTCTGCTGGTTGTTGCTGTTGTTGTTATTTATTCTATTCTGCTATTTTTGCTGTGGCGGCCATTACGTTCGCTGGTGGCAGTACAATCGGTATGTGGTAATATTTACATTGCTTACGCTTACACATACCCTTCGCATGGTCACGACAGACCGCCACGCGTTGATCACATACTTCTACTTTATCACCTGTGAAAGTAGTGACAAAAAGAGAAAGGAGAGAATTGTTAGACAATTACATACGTTTTTTTTCTAAATTCATGAGGTTTCTCTAGGAGTTTAATTAAAAACAATTTATTGTAAAAAAATAGCTAAAAATAGCAGAAATATAAAAAAATATAATTTCCATCACAAAAAATGAAACTCCATGGTCTGGGGAATCAAGAAGACAGACAGAGAAATTGGACAAAGTTCTATTTGGTCCTGAAGTTTTCTGAAAATCGCGCTGTTTTTGACGTAAAAAAATAGTGCTTTCAGGTTTTTATTCAATTTAATTCATTTCAGACAAAATAAAATTGGCCGATTTCAGTAACGTACTCAAAATACGTTGGCAAATATTTGAAAGAAACGCAAGGGAAATATATTTTTTCAGCACAATAATGCCAGGATCCATACAAACTCTGGAACCACGGCGTGGTAAATGGTTTAAGATACTTAATGGTTTGGAATGGTAAACTTGTTTACCTGACCTTAACCGGACTAAAAACAGGAAGATTTGTGCTGAAAACTCTCAATTTTTAACGATTCAGTTGCTCAGGATAATCCTAACATTCAACGTGCTCAATCCATTCTGTATGTAATCTTGGCATATACCATACTAATTAATATTACGAATGCTTAAGCACTATTTTGGTTTTGAAGATCAATTTAAATATTTGCAAACTGTATCAAATACAAAACTTTTTGTTTCGAACTCCGAACAGCATAAAACCGCACCAAAGAAAGTTGAACATATGGAGACGCATGGTGCATTGGTTCATCAACTCCTTGTTTCTAAACTTTTTGTACAAAAATTTAAGGGTTCTACAGTCGCCTCTCCATATTTCGATATTGAAGGGACCATCGAGATAAGGAGAGATCGAGGATTGGAACGAAAATTTCAATGGGTGCTAGATCAAAGAACGACAACAAAACAAACGTCATCTCGTGTTTTTAATATGTTTGCTATTATCCAAAGATAGCCTAAAAATTTGAATATATCGACATAAGGAGAGTGAATCCTGAATAAAATATGACCAGAACGCATGAGAATAGAGAGATATCGAGATAGGCAGGCTATCGAGTTGTAGAAAGTCCGAATGTATGTAGATTGAAGGGACTACGAAAATCATCCACATAGGGAGAGATATCGAAATAAAGAACATCGAGATGTCGAGACTGTAATATTCTGCATTAGCTGACAAACTGACTAGAGATCAAGGCCTACTTGAGCTTTCATAGTGGTGATCACGAAATACGGAAAATTAATTTCGGCTTTGTATGATAGGAAACATAGATAACATTGGCTTAAAATTCAACAGTTCTAGTATTAAATTAAAGTCAATGACTTCTATTTTGTTGTGCGTTTGAGATTGTCTTCCATAATTTGCCCCTTGTCAAGTAACAGTTATATCAAATATGACAAGAAAATCAACAAAAACTGTTAAACTTTTTTTTATTTCAGAATTTGAGCATTTTTTTAGAACTTGGAAAAATGTATCGAAAATGAAACCATTCTTAAAGGTGGCGGCAAAAAACTTAACAAACCTACAATCGTAATGCAATTGCCAATTCGACAAAGTTTTACAGGAGAACTTTTGCTACAATTTTCGTGAAGTGGAAAGAAATTCGCTCTGTTTTATTGGGATTGATCATTAAGATAAATACAATCAGAATAAAAATTAACAATAAATAATTAATAATTATTTTCGAGCGTCTTAGGGGAAAATGTTACACGGTTTTAAATAAAATATCTTCCTTGAACTTCCATTAATTTTTTTTTTCGTGTCTACACAAATACGTATTTCGTCTACTACTTGTGGCTATCTTCAGTGTGTTTTTGTTTTTCTTCAGTCGATAAATAACACACTGACGATGTCCACAAGTAGTGGACGAAATACGTATTTGTGTAGACACGAAAAACCAAATTAGTGGAAGTAAAATGAAGATATTTTTTTTAAACCGTGGAATAAATAATTAGCATAGAAAAGCCAGTTGAACAATTGACCTTTCCCGTCAACATTGTTTATTGAATAGATTCTTTCACTTATTGAAGAGAAACATAACCAAAAACCTATATTCTCTACTACTGCAATTATTTTAAAAATTGTCATAGAAAAATGGAAAACTGCTGCAATTTAATTTTGGTTTGACATTTGCCTAAATTCGGGCTGAAAAAACGGAGTGCTGGCGAACAGACGCGTTCCAAACTATCTGTCGCAGTTTCATTTCTCTCGAATGTTTTTTTTTATTTTGAAAGTTTCGGCTGGATGCTCTACGTTCTCAAATGTTATTCAAGTGTTACTTGTTACAGTGGTGTTTGTGCGGTAATGTTTAAATTCAAAGACAATTTGGTTTCGGTTAGGTTGAAAACGTGATTGTGTTCTCCGTATTGATTTGATCCCCAGCTTCGGATGCTCATCATGAAATACCAGGCAGTCTAAAATGGGTCACTGCATCTGCAGTAGAGCTAACATTTTCTAACTCCCGAACTAAATCTGACTGTAGAATTATGTGAGATAGACAGCTTTCTCCTAGTCAGTCAGGCAATCAGTGAGGGTTAGTTGGTATACACGCACGCACGCATATTTGATTAATTTCAGATAGACTTCAGACCAATTTTTCAGCCAGGTTTACATTTTAGCATTCTTTGATTTTCATCATATAGAAAAATGGACCGAGATAAAAAAATGGTTTAATCTTTTCAGTCGAATGCTATTCATCTTCACCAAAGAACCAATATTGGAATGCAGCCTCTTTTTTTAATTTTTTGCTTCATTTTTATCGATAGTTATCAAAAATATAAGTTTTTTGTTAATCTATTATGAAATAAGCGCATTTTAAAATATATGAATAATTGGTTTGAGAAACTGCATATGTCCTTCTTCTTCTTCTTATTGGCATTACATCCCCACACTAGGACAGAGTCGCCTCGCAGCTTAGTGTTCATTAAGCACTTCCACAGTTATTAACTGCAAGGTTTTTAAGCCACGTTACCATTTTTGCATTCGTATATCATGAGGCTGACACGATGATACTTTTATGTCCAGGGAAGTCGAGACCAAAATTGCCTAGACCGGCAAAGGGAACCCAGCCACCCTCAGCATGGTCTTGCTTTGTAGCTGCGCGTCTTACCGCACGGCTAAGAAGGGCCCCCCATATATCCATTTTACACAATTTCGAGAAAACAACAAAAACTGTTTGTGGACAAACTGGCACCGAATCTTTCGATTTATTCGATACAGATCAATAGTTTTTGGCAAAACTCAACACCCCGGGGCACTTCCAGTGCAAAAACTGTAAGCAGTCCTTCATAATTCCTCTTCAAAGTGCGTAGACATGTCTAGTTTCTCGAAAAAAAAACGAAAAAAAATCATACGTTGCTAAAAAACTAATCGTATACTTTTGCCAGAATACGTATTTTTGGACAAGGATTCAGAATATATAAAAAATCTCATTTTGGTCAAAAATGTTACATATGCAGTTTCTCAAACAAACGGTTAATATATGCTCTGGATTTTCACCAATCTGTTTCTGTTTCTGTTGATATCTCAGTTGAAAAATAATTTTAACATCTGTCGTAACTAAACGATTAAACGTTAGTTTAGCTACAAATTAATTACGTCATTCGGCAAATCAATCGTATCTCATTTAAGCAAACGAATTTCAGTCGAAATTCAAATGTTTGACAATTCATGAATATTATTGATTATTTGATTTTTTTTAAATTTGCGGCAGTTCTGAAATATTTGAATTCTTGCGTCAAAATTTTGAAATCCGCTCAAACGAAATTTATTAATGAAGATTTCTTCAAAATGTTCATTATTAAAGTTTTAACGAAGTTTTTAGAAGTTTCGAAACTTGCAACAACTTTTTTAATTTTTAAAGATTTTTTTAGCATTCGAAGAAGTTTATAGAACATACGACAAATTAACAGTTTTAGGTTACTTTTTCTTCGTCCTACTTTTACTATATGGAAAACGATACTGATGATTGAAAAACATGTGCTCGAGGAGAAGAATATTTATGAAAATTTAAGTCTAATTGTTTACCAGATGTTAGTTTCCATTAAGTAGAAGTAAGACGAAAGTCGATAACTTAAAACTGTTAAATAGTACATGGCGGCCATCCGTTACGTATTGTCCTTTGAGACTGTGGACAAAATCTGAACGCTACTACACTCAGACCGAATCGCCAAAGCCATATGCCATCAATGTGAGCCGGTGCAGCAATCATCGGCTGGTAAGGGTCCATCCACAAAGTACGTCACGCTCCTAGGGAGGAGGGGGGTTCCGAGCAGCGTGACGACTGACACAAAAATTTTACAGTTTTAATACAAAAAGTGTGGGGGGGGGGGGTTGAAAATCCCCAATTTTTGCATGACTTATTTTATGGATTTTCCCTAAACAAATAAACTACAATATAAAGCATGTGTAATTGTCATGTAGGGAGTTGGACCGCGTCTATCACCGCTAAGGTACAGTGTTGGAAATAAAAAAGTGAACAAAGTCGTTTCAAATAAATTACGAAGTACAAATTGTAGATTCTGCACGACTAAAACAGTTTTTAGCATCTCTATATAAGAACAATGTATTATTTTCATCTCACAACTACAAATTTACAGAGATCATGCGGTTGAGGACTTGGAAATAAAAAAGTGAACACGACAGTTTGCTCCCACACCTTGTGAGATAACACAGCTTTTTCGACCTTTTAAGTAAGTCTCACTTAATTTCCTGTCCAAAGGATCGATATGAGGATGTTCTTCTTCTTCTTCTTCTTATTGGCATTACATTCCCACACTGGGACAGAGCCGCCTCGCAGCTTAGTGTTCATTAAGCACTTCCACAGTTATTAACTGCGAGGTTTCTTAGCCAGGTTACCATTTTTGCATTCGTATATCATGAGGCTACCACGATGATACTTTTATGTCCAGGGAAGTCGAAACAATTTCCAATCCGAAAATTGCCTAGACCGGCACCGGGAATCGAACCCAGCCACCCTCAGCATGGTCTTGCTTTGTAGCCGCGCGTCTTACCGCACTGCTAAGGAGGGCCCCATATATGAGGCTGTTATGAATTGCAAAAACCTCTTCTCCTTATTTTCTTATTTTGGCTTTCAAAGATGCTTCGAAAATTAGAAGCCTTTGCTCAGGCGCGGCCATGTTCCGAGACGTGGGTAGGACAAAAACTGGATTTTCAAATCTATAGAATACTTTTATGGAATTTCGGCGACTTTCCAGAGATCCTCTCGGATTTCAAGAGATTTCAGACATTTTCACTTCTCAGATAAGTTATAAGCTCCCAATGACTATTAAGACAATCATTACATTTCTAGTGTTTATAGAACATTTCCAAAAAGCATGTCTACAAACATATTCACGAATTTACAGAAGTGATTATGGATTCCTATAAATTTTATAAAATATTGGATGGTTTCAAGCAATTTCACTATGTTTTAGGAATTCGAACCTTTAGATAGCTTCAGAAACATCGCATCGCATCGTAAAGCTTATGATCGTCCGAGATTCTTTAAGGGTGTTCAGTACTGTTTACGGGTTTTCAGAAATCTCAAAAATAATGTTACTCTGAATTTCAGAGTTTTTTCTTTCTAACTTCTAAGATATCATGCAAACATAGGTATATTTGTTATTCCTACACACCTAAAAATAATCGTGTAATTTTAGGTGCTGTGACACCGACATATACGAGCGTCATTTTTGACGTAAAATTAGGTGGTACTTTAATTTTACATCACAACTTTATTGACAAAAAAAATGATCCATCAGAACGAGAATCGAACATAAGTCCGTTGAGTGAGGGCCCGGCACGCTACTACTCAGCTATCTCCGTTTCTTGAAAGAGGGATGATCGAAGTAAAACTGGTTCCACGATTTGCACTGAACAAGTATTTCACTGCATCAAGTCATTAGCTGCTGGTGCGTTAGGTGCGTTGCAGCGGGTGCTGTGTTTAGGTTCCGTGACATGTAATTTTAAATCATCTGACATTGAAAAATATACGATTCTGTTTATGTCATGTGGTTTTGTGTCATTTTATTGAAATACATCACCTGTAATATTCATAATTTTTTGGTGTGTACAGATTCCAATAAACTTTTAGTAGCTTTCAGAGTTTTCTTCTCATAGGCTACCAGACATCCGGATGTTCCACCATCATCGTAAACTGCCTAATATTGCTGCGATTGTTCTCTCATATCCTTGTTTAGTTTCTCAACTTTTGGATACGAGCTCGGAAATCTAGTGAATACCGCTTATGCCTTATAGACAGGACGTCTTTTCTAAATGAATCCTCGATCTATACTTCTCTTCATCTACCTTACCGAGTTAACGATGTTTCCTTTCCGTGGTATTGTAGATGGTACACACCAACCTTTATTCACTTGAATCGTAGCGCAATTTATACCAGTTCTGACCAGTCACGGAGAAGCAACCATTGACAAGTACAGTCAGTCTTAGCGAAGCAAAGCTAAGCAATATCCTTGTTTAGATATTCAACTTTTGATTAATCCGCCTATTCCTGGCCCTGAACTAGCAGAAGTAATTACTTCCAGAAAATTTTCAACAATTTTAATGAAAAGCAGAAACTATTAGATACTTCAAGACTTCAGTACATTATTGAGCACTTTTTGGAATGGATAGAATTCCTCATAGACTATTAGAAATTCTGGTTCATATACGCAAGTAAAGTTCCTCCTTGGGCTTCCTAGTCATTTTACCATCATTTCAATATTACCATCTCCATTCCAACAAAAACATCTCTACACCATGAGAGATCCACCTCCAAGTTTGCTCGTCTGTACAAACAATACTTGTCCAGTAATAAAATGGCTTAGGGCCAATTTCTTCATCTCCGCTTAGGCGCTAAACCAGCATCGCTTAAAAGTTAAGCGGAGGTGAAGAAATTGGCACTTAGGACCAATTTATTCACCTCCGCCTAACTCTTAAGCGGTGTTTACCCATACGCCTAAACTTTGTTTAAGCATTAAGCGGAGGTAAAGAAATCGGCCCCTAGACACATTATTTCTTACAAATTCTAGGCTTCTATTGCTATTTGCTTTCCTTGGTAAAGGCCACTGGTGGAGCCAGCTATTGTTTTTTGGTGGGGCACCACTAAGCGCAAGAACAATAGCCTTCGAGAACAATGGTGTGATTGCATCGCGTGGTGCCCCACCTTTGTCTCCGCCAGTGGTAAAGGCTTCTGCTGCTTGAAAAAGCTGCCAAAGCCACGAATGCAATTGGTCACAGTTTCACAACATACGTGTACAACACCTGAACCACCTTGCTTTACCATTTTAGTTAGGGACAAGCCTCTCGGAATTCAAAACTATTCACTCGCGTTTTCAAGGGCACATAACTCAATAGAGAAGCAACGCTGGAAGTCAACATGACTCAACAAGTCCCACCCCCCAAATCGATAGCTAGGCAAGAAGTGGACAAGTTCGAAAACTTGCAAAATCTTGGAAACCAGTTAGCGTCGGATGGCGAAACTATGATCGACATAGAAGCATGGCTCAAGGAGACTACGGCTGCCTTTGAAGGTTTACGAAATATCTGGAAGTCTAATCAGATTAGTCTACGCACCAACATTGTAATATTCAAATCAAACGTAAAATCTGTGTTGTCTACGTTTCATGATTCGGGCCCGATGTCTCACAACTGGATATCCAATGCTACCCTAAATCGACGATGCCATCTAAAACCGATAGCAACAAAAAATCTAAAGCGTTAAATGAACCGGTGCCAGCGAAAGTGGTACATAAACCATTTTTGTCATTTTGGAGTTTTTTACATCAACGGCCTCTATTTGCAAAGATCTAGTAAGGGAATAACGAAAAGGTGATTTTTGGCAAATAAATCTGGAGATATGCACATTTTATTTTCTGGTATATATCACAATGGCCATTTCGTTGCCAGAAAAAGTGGTACATGTACAGTTCCACCCACTAAAATCAGCTTATTTAAAAGAAAATTCGGCAACAAGACTGTTTTCACAATAGATTTTAATCCTATTTTAAATTTCAAGATAGTTTTCTGCCGTTTAGAATGATTTTAAAAATGTACATGTACCACTCTTACTGTCAACGTTTTTCGGTTTCTGTTTCCTTTTGTTCCCATTAATAGTGGTACATGTGCAATTTGCTCCAATAAACTTGAAATTTGTCATAAACTTTGCTTATTTTTCACTACTATCTTTAGATACATCAGTCATAACATGTTGGTATAGTTTTGTTGCAAAAAATTGCAAATGTGAATTTATTATTCGATGTTTTTGGGAAAATGCGTCTCCTGAAAAATTTACTCAATGTAACATGTACCACTTTCGCTGGCACCGGTTCATGGAGGTTGGTAGGCCACACATGTCGATTGGGGTTCGACTTGGGCCAAGGTCAAGGCTAAAGCGAGCAGCCTCCTGGGATGGAGATTATAAAAATTGGCCACATGTACTCCCAGGGGTGCTCATGATCCATGAGTGAGTGACCTGCACAAATCTAACATTATTGTGGGATGAGCCAAACCGTTTTTTTTTATTGAATTGTAGTTGGTACAACGAAAAAGGTTTATCGTTTACTCGACTGCAACTTATAGGGGAACGGTTCGCCACTTCATCTCATGGCTCCTATTTCCATCCCATCAAAAACAAAGCAATGGAAAGGAATTTGATTTGTTTATTATTTTTGTGATTTTTTTCAGCAGTGAGCACGCATGTTGACAAAAAGAAGCGACGAATTTGGTGCCGTATTTCTTTGTTTGGCGATGAGATGGATATATGTACAGTGAGATGGAGATCAGAACAGTTCCCCTATTTGTTTTAACAATATTAAGGAGGATTAATTAAAACAATTAAAACAATTAAAAGGAGGAAGTAAAGTTGGCAACCAACAACCACGTGTTTCAAGTGAGTGTTTGCGGCAGACGAAAAGAGACGAACGACGCACTGCCGATGGTGGTTCGATCGGAAACCTCTTTCAATTGTCCAATTATTTCTTGAGCCTTAACCACAGTATTTAGTTTGGTATTTGGCAACTGAGGGCAGCTGAGAAAAAAACATCATCGGCGTAAGAAACGAGGGTATGACGAAAAAGTACTCTAGGAGGCAGAGGGAAGTTTTGCCAGAAACAACGTATGGAAGTGCTACAAAATGATCAACAACATGCGCAAGAAAAGCGCACCGACGCCAGTCATGGTCAATTACGAGCAAGAGTGGCTGCTATGTGGAAGAAGCACTTCAAGTTATTGTTGAATGGACAATCGGACAGAGAGGGCACGAACAGAATTAGAATTGAGGATTCATAATAGACAGGCAGTGGAACCACCAACGCTAGACGAAGTGAGAAAAGATGTTTGAGAGCTGAAGAATTGCAAGGCCGCTGGGAAGGACGAAATCTCGGCAGAGCTTCCAAAAGTTGGGAGTGACCGGTTGAACGAAAAATGTACCAAGTGATTGAAACGATTTTGGAGGAAGAAACAAAGCCTACAAGCTGGCTTGATGGTCTCATATGTTCTTTCTACAACAAAGCGCACAGACTCGGTTGTGTTACTTATCGAGGTATAACACTCCTCAATACCGGTATTCGGCAATTAAAAAGCTGCCAAAGTGGATAGTTGTTCTCATGGGCTTCGTCAGATGGAAGCAGGTAAGGCATCGCAGACATGACTACTCTCAATTTCGTTCTGAAATGATGAAACGTTACGATCTCTATTCTCAGAGATGTCTTCTCAACGCCATCGGATTTTATTACGAACGTTAATATATTTTCCTAAGAACACTTGGATTATCTTCAAAATGTTAATTTTTAACTTCAAATTTTCATATTTTCATATCCTGATATTTTAGATATCCCAGGAACTAATCAATCACAAAATTCTATTTGACATTTCTAGGAGCTTCTTTTTTTTCTTTCAAGTTTTGAATCAGAAGTACGAGCCTTCCCTGGGCCATAAGTTTTATTTGCAGATCGAGCATTTCACATTATTGCTTGGTTATTATTAAAAGCTTCGGAAGCAGACATGAGCTATTGATGTGTGAGCCTTCCGTAAACAGCAATGTCGGTTACATAGAGCATTGAGCCAAGTGATAGATTTATTTACGTACTACATACGCCTTTTCAGGCTTAGTTAACAAATAGGAGATAGTACACACTATGCAGCCTAAAAAAGGTTGATTTTCAGGTTTTATTTCGAAGATGACTAATTTCTTTTGCTCAAATTGGGCGAATCCTTCGTCTGCTACACCAGGTGCAGCGTTGCACCTCCGACGGCATTCTAAGCCTAAACCAAAATGATTTTTCCTTTAATCTTCGATAAATTTCCTTCCATCGTAGGTACGTATAATTTTTTGATTATGTTGAAAAAGAAATGAGAAGTTGGAAAAGTTTTGAAGAAAAAAAATCCCATTTTCGGACGAAAAAAATGACATTAAAGCTTGCACCGAAAAGCCATTTTCAAGATAAAGGAAAACAGCTAAGTACGATGACAGAAAAAATGTGTAGAATTCGAAAATTCGAATCGCGTTCAAATCGGATGTAACGTTTTTAAATTATGGTGTCTACCAACAACACAGTTTAGAGATAACCGCGTTGTAGCATTAGAACGAAGTGTCTCATGATTCACTTTTAAGATTTTTAAGCTAAAAAATGGCGGTAATGAACAATTTATTTCAAAATTTTATTGGGAGTACAAACATTTCTGACCTATAGAAACCTCACAAACGAAAAATACAAACGTTTTTTTTTAATATTTATAAAGTGGGCATACTTACACTCCATTAGATGTACGAATCTACAGGTAGGGCGCGTGCACATGGACCTATTAAAATCTTGGCACACCGGGAGGGTGTCCAGTAACTGTAACGGGTGGACAAGAAAGACAGACTTTCGATTAGTTTAGCTTTAATTTGCACTCGAGCCAGCGCGATGGAAGATAAATGGTGAATTTTTTTTTCGACAAAGTTATAACAAGTTAAGTGGTGATTGTTTTTGGTAAAGAATGAATGGAATCAATCGAACTAAACTAGGAAAAAAATCAAACGGAAAACTCGATTACGAACAAAAAAAAATATGAACGGAAAAACCAAAAACGGAAGAAAGGAGATAGAGATGGTGGGATGATTGTGGTAGTCGTTGGTAATGGTTACTGGGGGAGGGTACTCAAGACGGCAACGACGGATCGCTTCGGAGGGTAATTGCTTGCAGTGAAGGAATGGTAAGGGATATTTTTGTGATGGTGGGAGAATGTGGGATTTGAAAGGATTGAAGTCAAAAATAGGACATCTAGCAATAATGTTATGGATGTTGTTGAGGCTTATCCACAGTTTTAAGGGTTTTAGAGGATGGGTAACGATTTGACATTTAAATCCGTAATATTGTGGCTGTAGTCTTCTCTCCTAACAGTATTTTATCAAATTTATTCATGTTTGTATTAATAGTTTTCTGCCTGAATCTGTTTTTCTGTAGACAATATGTTTGCCCTATCAAATTATCAGAACAAGTTTATTTATTTAGGGAGGATTTGTTCTAAATGAACCAAAACATGTAAATAAAACAAAGAAGCAGACGTTACTTGACTTTTAATTGAAATTAGAAAAGCACATTTAGTTAAAGTCATTTGTTTCCTTATCTAGGAATAGATATACTAAGCAGCAGGCATTCATTCCTCAGCGGCAGCCCAAATCTGTCTATTGAACCATCAATGTTCTATTCAAATCTTCTAATCAGAAAGCTGGAGAAGCAAAGAAAGAGTGAGTTAAACGTGGGTTTATAAAAATTTTCTGGTTCGTTCAATGTAAAACTGAGGAAAAGTACATAAGCGGTGCAGCTGCCACCAAGCAAGCGGCCAATATAGTTGAAGATGCAGACAAATAAAATGAACAATTTTTAAGCTGCTGCGGCGCTGAGCGAGTATACTGTTTTGAAAAAGCACATTCTATATTCATGACAAGGATTTAACGGCGGGACTTTCAGCATTTGTTAGGACTAGGGGGATTGATGCAACTAAAGATTTTGTTTGTTTTTGTTTTGGAATTAAGCAGCAAACGTAAACCATTGTAATGCAATTACCAAGACATCATGTCAAGATGCTTCGACAGTTTCAGAATCAGGAAATGGAGGAAACTCTTAATTTGATACATTATATTGAAACCATTTAATTGATCTACTTCTCAATAGTTGTTGCAGAGACAAACAGACGCTATAGTGTTTTATTGAAACATATTGAATGTTTCTGATTTGAGACTTTTCAACAAATGAAACCGAAACAAAACGACCATTGAATTCATGGTCCATGGGAATTTATTGTGTGTTAAGTCAAAATTATGTGTTATCTTCAACTGAGTGGAACTTGTGAAACTGTCAACCAACTTGACATGTAATGTTTGGCAATCTACATCATTTTTAAGGTGAAACGGAACCGGACTAACTACGGTACGCATGCCTTACTTAAACTTTAGCCAATTGTTCATCAAATGTAAACAAATTCCATACCGTTGTGTCATTGGGCAAATAATGGTTCACACAATTCTACTGAAAAACAAACCGATGGCCGATTCAAAGCATACTGGAAAAGTCCCGTTTCACCTCAAAACAAACCAAACCAACATAAGCACGAAAACCTGTACCTGTCCATTGGCATCGGTGTAGATAACGTAAGGAGCATTCAAAGGTATTGTAGACGAAGCTGCTGTAGAGTTATTTAAATGTCATTTTATATGTTTATATGTCACATTTAATCGAGTCCGTGTGTGTTCCGTCGGGCGCATTATTTGTTTTCCATTACAGCAATAAGAACAACAGTAGGGAGTTTGGGAGGATGCAGTGGACAAATTGATTGAGTTGCCAGAATCATGTCACCGGTAAAATAGCGGTGTGGTGGTTTACGTGGCGTGTGATGTTTGTAGGGTTTCGTTTATGTGGCACCAGATTACAGATAGGAAATTGGGCAGGGCAGGAGTTTTGTATGAGGATATGCGACATGAGCAGCCAAAGAAAATGGCAAAGAAACCGTCAACCACAAACGGAAATATTTCATAGGAATATTTTGGTAGTGAGAGGTGAAATATTAGGTCAATCCATTTTGTTTTTATTACGTGCGTCAGTGTTAAAATCGGCATCGACATTGATTATTCCGATTTTGCATTTTTTTTCACAAATGTGGGTGTCGTCATTTTTGAGTGATCGTTAAAATTACGTTTCAATTGATATCAAATAAGCGTAACCGAACGGAAACAATATTTTAGAATCCATTGAATTTATGGTAAGCGTGAAATAAGAAAAAATAAGAAAAAAAGGTTTGAAAAACAAAGATTTAATTTGAATATTTCCATTAAATTTAGACCGAATGAGAAACAAATCTATACAAATTGTTATCAAATAGAAACATGCAAAAAAAGGTATAAGAAATATACATTGTGCTTCCGTTTTGCTGAAGTAAGTGAAATTGTGTGTACAAAACTACAATAGAAAAACCAAAACATTGAAAGCGAAATTCGAACAAAACTAAGACACTATTCGGAATACTGGTTCCTTGTTGAAAATTATTATAACCAAAACAAATAAATGGAACAAGATACAATGTTTCTTAGAAGTACATTGTTTATAGTTCATTGGCACATGATTTAAGAATCTTATCTTTTTTTCATTCCCCTATTGGTGATAGGATGAAAATGGATGATATACACCCAACCAGCGGATGGCAGATTTTAATACAGTTCTGCATAAGAACCTAACAGAATTTGGCATATACCATTCCGGAAGATTTTAATACAATTGTTGGATTGAAATCTCACATTTTTATTATTTTAATACAGTATCTGTGTAAAAAGCTTACAATTTTTTGTATCAAAACCCTGCAGAATTGTATATCCCAATAATTGTAAGATTGGTTTTTGAGTGCTCATGAACATGTACTCTAAGAAATGTGTGTATCTTGCACCAATTTGAAATTATCAGTTTGTCAAAGCAGTGTTCGGTCACGCGTTTGAATACATTTAAGCTATGGAGATTTATGTTTAACCACACCATTGAGATCTACTGAAGTGTGGGATGAATACTGTTTTTTATTAAATTTTGACCAAAATAACAGCACGACTATTCCTATATTAAAATATGCGTTATTATTTTGCTGATTTACGGGCATTCTAAACTAAATACTTAGATGTCTAGAAATTGTACGGCTTTTATTTTTTAATTGAATTTTCATAAGCCACAGTCAATACGAAGCGAAGTTGGTACATAATAGTAAATATCAAGAGAAATAGTTTAAGGCTGGACTCTGAGCTACCAAGGATGACAGAAATTGCTTCAATATAGGGTTTGCTGGGAACATACAGGCTTGGTCACATGAATAGGTGTGTTCGGGAATGGAGGATCTGATGGATTGTACCAGCTAACGTGAGACATCTACAATCTTCGGGAGTGGCGATGAGGTCAACAGCGGGATGGGAAACTTTAGTGTGTACAATGATTTTGGAGTTGTGAATTATTGGATCAATGATGTACATGTTTTTTTATATGTATGCGAATGAAGCTTAATATAATACGGGTGCTGAAAATAAAAAAATAAAAACAAATAAACTATACTCGAAATGATAAAAATCTCATAATAAGCATTTTTTCCAAATGGTCTACAAGCGGTCAAACCAAAGCTTTCAGTTGCTGGTGTTTTCTTTTTTTGGCATAGCTACTGTGGTTGGCTGTTTGGTGGTTGGAAGTGAGAAACTGATCAGTACGATTGAGTTTGTTGTGCGCAAATACTGACGTGGTGAGAGAAAATAAAGGCATATTTGTTATGTGGTTAGAGCTTTTAGCGGTTGTGTGTACGGTTTCTGTAAATAAAACATAAAAGAAAAAATAATGAATCAAAAAATGATAATTAGTGAGTTGCTACGAATTACGTACTAAGTAATGAAATCATAGTAACAGATATACACTGATGGAGTATTAGTGTCTGTGAATTAGGGTGAACATAAAACTAAAACTTAAAATTACAAGCAAATAGCAGTGCAAACTCTTACCTCCTATGCTCGCAACATCAGCCGAAGCGTTTTTATATATATAGAAATACGTTTATGGATTGGCGTTGATTTTGAATTAGATACATACTCAAATCAATAAGTAACAAAACGATTTTCATATACTTCCACACACTGGTCAACCGATTACAAGTATTGAGAAGGCTAAATAGATATATAATATGGAACAATGGTGAAAAAATATATATATGTATGTGTAGGCAAAAAACAGTATAGGATATGTTTTACAGCAGAGCTTGCGCCAGAACGCGGGGCAGATAGTTCCCGGTTTTGTCCTGCGGGCAGGACCCGTCGATGGTCCGCGGTACGAAGAACAAAAATGCACACTTGAGCTCAACTTCAGTTCACGAGGAATCCACATCGAACAGTCAGAAAGAAAGAATCAAACATACGGATGTTGCGACAACTTTGCTGTGTAGTTTTTTTTTTCGACAAGGCCAGAAATTGGTCAGGAAATGATGATGTAATGGAAAACTGAACGTACATGAAACTAAATCTGCTGTGAACTTTCTAAAGAAACGTGTACTCAGACATGCCTTCGAAAAAGATCTATTCTATGGGAATGGTACTACAATGTGCCCCCGTTTGTCCAATACCATTACTAACGTATTTGATTCACTGGAATGGTTGTTCAGAATTTTCAGTAGATTTTGAATAACATCTTGACTTCTCAATTTAAGCAAATGTCCAATAACTAGTGTTTATTTCCAAAAACGGTACAATGAATTTAGTTATTTGAAAACTACTGTTTCTTATACACCAAAAGGTCTGTTGGGTTACTTGTTTTTGTCTGATATGCCAAAAGTCTATCAGTATGTTTGTTTTTTACTGCTTTATATTTTTTTCAAATAAATTTACACTTCATAGGTAAGTGATAGAAATTATGGAAATGGGGTTGAGACACGCGATCAGGAACTCACAGAGTTCAAAATTCTCACTTATGTGCATAGATTTAAGCAAAGTACATGATTCGGACCACAGCTTTGAAAACTTTTTCCAATGAAATGTTCAGCCTAGTATGATGCTCACAGGGAGGGCGGTCAAGGACAATTTGCTTCAATTACTAAAGTCAATTTGATAGCTGTTCAAGAATGGGAGGAACGTCAGTTTACCTTGTGGAATATTATGGGAAAAATAGGCTATTCAAATTTGTAGTAAAACATGAGTACGGCTTCGCAACGCTTTACACCAAATAAACGAAATATTATTTTTAAAAGTTGCATATTGATGAGAATTTCTACATCCGTTTTGATACCGTTGTAGAATGAACTTCGAAGGTTGTTATCAAGATCTGTATGGGTGCATTCAATGTGAGGATCAAATCCGAAAACTCAAACTATGATCACGTCATGGGAAGCCATGCTCTCACGGAAAAGAGCCGAAAAAGTTAAATGGCTTCCAGAGATCTCATCGCTCTTTTCCCATCGAATTGTCCACAAGGACACGTGTGGGTCTTCCGAGAGAGCTTTACCGAAAATCAAATCGACCATGTCTACGTTAGAAAGTGGAAACGGGGCCTTCTTGGGGTGCGGAATGAACGAAGATTTTATCATCAGCGACTGTGTGCTGCAGATATTCTGGAAGGTGGCTGAAGCCCTGGAAGACTATTTGACTGTCATCAAGTACGTCTTCATCACCACTAGCGGAGATAATTTTGATGCCCTGCGCTTCATGAAAAAAGGCCATTTGGCCGAAAGTTGGCCGAACAGTCTGGCCGAACAAACCATCAAGCCAAAACCCATGTTGTCAAAAGTTATCTGGTCCAAAGTGTCATTTGGTCGAAATGAACATACGACCAAGAATGTCGTTCAGCCAAACTGGTCATTTGGCAGAAAAAATCGTTTGGCCAAATAGGTCATTTGGTCGAAAATGCCGTTTGGAAGGCAGAAAATGTCGTTTTTTCAGACAGGTGAAAAGTGACAAGAAAGAATTGAGACGTGAGAAATACGAAGTGCGAAGTGAACGGTCCTAATTTTCACTTCTTATTTCTCGTTTTTCTTTTTTCATTTGTGACGTTTATCTTCTCAATTATCTTTTTTAATTTCACACTTTCCGCACTACTACATTTACGGGTTTTGTCAACGACAGTTTTGGTCAAATGATTTTTCGGCTAAATGACCAATTTGCGCTTTCTACCAAACGACGATTTCGGCCAAAGGGCATCTTTGGTCAATCGACATTTTTGTTCATTCGACATTCCCATTTAAATGATGGAATTCGGTTTGATAACTTTCGGCTAACTTATCACACGCGTCAATGCCAAAGCTTGTTCACGGGATCGAAACGGTCATTTGGAATCGAACTAAGCGCCAACGCTTGATAGATTATTAGCCATGATGTCAAAGCTGAGTACGGTAAGTGCTGGACAATGCGTACTATTGGTACTTCGTATACCTGAAATAATTAAATGTTGACCCCTTTGAGTAGTCCTTAGCCTCTTGCCCAGCAACACTTTTCCCTATCTCCGCGTGATGCCGGCTCCAGGGAAGATGGGGTACTCAACAACGGTAGGAACTTTGGTAGATTACTGACAGGAAAGTGCGTCTCACAACAGCGTCTGTTCCCTATATAAGAGACGGCTATTCATCGTCTGCTACACCACAAATGAAGGGGGGGGGGACAACCTCCCAAAAAATAGGAGGTTTGGTGTAAGGCCCTGCACGCATACCTTCAAAAAACTAAGCTACCAACGGGAGAATACGAAAACCGGAACAATCGCTGAAGACCACAGAGACGAAAAGGTACTAGCGATTGGAAATTTAGTAGGTGGATCTGCACATTTCTTTATTGGGAGCACACGCATACCCATCAATGTACTGAATGACCGCGAATTCCGCATCATAGAGTTGTAGGGAGGTACCGGGGCTTCTTTGAGAGCGGGCTTCTTTCAACTCCGGGGCCTACTTTGGATTTTTGATTTCTAAAAAATTTAAAGAAAAGATATACCGCATTTGAAACAGAAAGTTACCATCCAACTATCAACAAGACACCCGCATGAAGAGTCATTTGACTGAAAAAAGGTCATTTGGCCGAACAGATCATTCGGCCGAATAGTCATTTGACGTCTCACAGATGAAAATTAAGAAGTTAGAAGTGATGAGTGAGAAGAGAAACGTTTCCCTTTTCAATTTACGCAGTGAGAAGTGATATGTGATCAATGAGCAATGAGCAATCATCTGATACTTCTCACTGTGAAAAGTGAGTAGTGCGAAGTGAGTAGTGAGACGTTCAACTTTTCACCTCGCACTACTCACATTTCACAGTAAGAAGTGAAAGATGAGAAGTGAGAAGTAAGTAGCGAGATGTCGCAATACTTACTCCTCATATCCCATTGTAAGGAGTGCGAAGTTGGAAGTGAGACGTCTCACTACTAACTCCGTGCTTTTCGGTTTTCACAGTTTCACTTCTAACTGTAAAAAATGAGTAGTGCAAAGTGAGAAGTAAGACGTATCACTACTCACTTCTCATTTCTCACTTTACACAGTGAAAAGCGAGAAATGAAGAGTGAAAAATAAGACGTCTCACTTCTCACTCCGCACTATTCACTTTTTGCAGTGAGAGTTGAGAAATAAGTAGTGAAAAGTGAAACGTCTCACTTTTCGTACCTCATTTCTCACTTTTCAAGTGATCTATGGGGCCAAATGACCAATTCGGCCAAATGACCTATTCGGCCAAATAACCTGTTCGGCCAAATGGCATGTTGGGTCAAATGACCTATTCAGCCAAATGATCTGTTAGGCCAAATAACCTATTCGGCCAAATGTCCTGTTCGGCCAAATGTCCCATTCAGCCAAATGTCCTGTTCGGCCTAATGTCCTATTCGGCCAAATGAGCTATTCGGCTAAATAACTCATTCGGCCATATGACCTATTCGACCAAATGACTTCCGGCCAGATGAGTTTCGTCCTAATGGATTGTTCGGCCTAGTGGCATTCGGCTGATGCGTATTTCGAACGAGGGTACGTCAGCTGCCCAAGTAATGTCATCGAAATTTTAGTAGGAGTTTTGAACCAGAAGGAGGGTTTGGACCAACTATTGAAAAAAAATGGTTAAGTCGTCTCAAAGTAAAAAATCATAGACCGAATCTTCAATTGATCAAGTTTTGATTGAAAGATAACACTTCTTCGACATTATCAACGTCAGGACCTATCGAGTGGCTAAAATCGATTCTTACCACGAGACGTTTAAACCACCGACAAATCGACGTATCACTGACCACTTTTTAACGATCATTCTCATATTCAGACGATCGCTTATGGCAAACTAGCTAAGACACAACTCCATCGCAATATTATTATTCGTAGGTTAGCAGTCAAGTTACGAGAACTTCGCGTCAAAACTATCTGTCATCAATAGTGTTGGGTATCGACAGGTTCGGCTCAGATATATTTCGGAAGAGAAGGATGTAGCGCAAGCAGTCGCAAGGAACCCGACAGAACGTGGATAGCTGTGGATGGAAACAGAGATAGTTGAGAGGCTCTTGGAAGAAGTGGAGTACGAGAGGATGAAACAATTGTGCCATTGGGAAAAGACACGCAAGTTCGATCTGAAGGTCAACGCATTCTACAAAGAGTTCGGGCTACAAGCTGAGATGTATAGAGACAAAGATGGGAGTATCTTGGTGGACGAACATGAGCTGATCGAATAGTGAGAGCAGCGCTTCGAAGCATACGTAAGTAGCGCTGAGACTACAGGCAGTAATGGTAAAGACACCGGAAAACATGATTACGTTAGTTCAGCGAACAAACCAGCCGTACCTTAAGAGAAGTTAAGGACGCCGTCAAACGAGGGTTTGACAGCTTAAACTTCTTTACAAAGCTACATGTATCCGCGAGTGTGTCGTTCAAAGCGCACTACTAGCTCAAGTCCTGATATTTCCTGGTAATCTGAACTGACCGAATACGACGGCCCACAGTGGCGGGCCCCCATACAAATGCCGGACAAAACCTAATATGTTGCTCGAATCTTTCACCAAAGAGTAATTTTGGGACGCTTAATTCATTTTGAGGTAAGAGTTGTTATCCAACATATACTACGCTACTCGAGTACTTGTGGAGGCGCAAGCGTTAAGGTCTGAAGCATTGACAACGTCCTCATTCTAACATTCTAACAGCCCCGTAATTTTTTTAACCAAAATTCGGCATTGTCGTCAGCGAAACTTCGTAAATATTTTACTGAAATTCGACAAAGTTGACTATTTACCGAAATCTCGGTAAATTACCGATGACTCGGTAGAGTTTACCGAGATTTGTCGAAATCTTAGCCGAGACCAGTGCTGTTGGTTCTCGGCAATCGTAAAATTTTGAATTTTAAGTGTCATCGACCTCGAAGAATAAAGGATCACGATGCAAAGCTTGAAACAGCTTGGGACGACAAAATTGTCATCGGTAGACATGCACGCTCAGGTACACAACAAACAATTTAAGCTGAATAAGCTAGTTTGTTAGCTGAAGAAGATTGTTTCGGGTTGCATAAGCGCTTAACAATCTTTCAATGTTTGATGGGTAAGGAAAAAAGAAATATATAGACTGGCCATTAGACTGGTACAGACTGGCCATGAGGATAGCCTGCATACAGTGTCAAATGACAACGGCTAACGATGCATAAACTTAGCAGCATCTAGTGGAAATGTAGTCCGCAGATTTTCTCCCCTTGCAAGGCCTTGAAGGAATTGACAATCCTACGCCTTTGCTCGTAGGCAGGGTAGAAATATTTCACAGTCAATGCAGTGAAAAACATGGATCTCAGTATAATTTGCAGTCGCCTTCATCGCCGCCGTGGTGAGTGCGACTGGGTGCTGCCGAAAAATCATTTCCAACACCGACAGTTCAATTTCGCATTCAGCCACTCACAAGTCGCTCTGACAGGCTGCTCAGTTCGCGCCGTACCGTATGACTGTGAGTGGCCCATTTAAACCCGTGGTGAATTTTTTCAATTTGCTGGGTGAATGTGTACATTTTGCTGTGGTAAATTTCATCTTCGCGGCGCAGTGGGTGATGTGAGTTCTTTTGTTTACTTTTCTGCCTCTCCGGGAATGTGAGGTTGATTTCAAAGCAGGAAGAAAATAAAAACATGATATAAAAAAACATCACCTTCAGCCAGTGCTGCCGAAAATTTACAACCCTGCTCGTAAGGCTACTGGGGACCCCGGAAAACCAAATCGACCACGTTATAATCGACGGCAAATTCTTCTCTGACATCACGAACATCCGCACATAACGCAGTGCGAATAATTAATTCGACCACTACCTCGTCGCAGTATGCCTGCGCTCAAAACGGTGTGCAACACCCTTCGAAGTCCAACATCGCGGCTTATTGGGCGGCTACAAGATGGTACACTAGCCCAAGACTACGCGCAGCAGCTGGAAGTGGCACTCCCAGCAGAAGAGGCAGAACGGCGGGAAAATGAGCAGCTAGTGGAGAAGAAGAATGCAGCATGGGCGAGATTGCTGCAACATCGCATGAGTGCGAACGAGGTACGATACAAACGGGCGCAGAACATGCAAAACTCGATTTTCAGAATAAAACATCGCCAGCAGGAAGATCGAGACCGTGAAGAGACGGAGCAACCGTACCGCGCTAATAACACACGAATGTTCGATGAGAAGTTAAATCGTTCACGTAAGGACCACGCGTCACAGCCTGACATGTTTAGAGACATAAACGGGAACGTTCTTAAGAACGAACGTGAGGTGATTCAAAGATGACAACAGCATTACGTAGATCACATGAACGGCGGTGTGGCAGACAACGATGATGGTGGTATAGTGATGAGCCTTTGAACACGCGCGCAGAACATACGTTTTCCAGCTTCGGATCCCAAGAAAGATCAGGAGGGGTTTGGTTGGCTTCTCCGACATCATGACATTGTGATTGTCACCTATATGGATTCGCATTATGCGTTTTTCACAGTGCACTCTGTGTTTCGTCTTTGACGTTCATCCATTGTTACGTCCTCTGTGTTTTTGTGACACCTCTCTTTAGTCCCTAGCTGAATGCGTGTGAGTCTATATAATTGGCTTTCCTATAAATGGTTCCATTCTCCTTTCCAACTTCACTTCCTCTTCCTTTCCCCTTTTCACTTCCTTTTCCGTCAGGTAAATGATGAGAAAGGCCAGTGAAGGCAATGGCATAAATCCCCCAAATTGAGGGGAACGTGCCTCCTGAGCCGACGTTCTGATACCTGATACCGATATTATCACTACGCTAGGCAAGGTGGCCTCGCATCAGAGAAAAGACTGATATGACGGTCGAGGAGAAGAATGTAGCATGAACGAGATAACTGCAACACTGCATTAGGGAGAATGAAGCACAATGCAAAATGGCACTATTTGGACGAAACTCAGAAGTTGAAGATTGAAATTTTCAGAAGTTGAAGCGGCGTCAATCTGCACTATATTTTATGTGAAAATCAAATTCCTACTTCCAAACGAGTCCAAGATGGGGTGATCCGGCACAAACTTGTGATAAAACGCTATATGGTAAAGACAGTTGTTTGGAAGAAACGATACTTAGTTAACTCCTTGGCTAAACAACTGACAACAATCACGGGGAAGACATCTGAAGAATCCCTAGCTTCATCGAACAACGTATTTCATATACGGTCAATTCCCGTGCAGCTAGCCAAATAATTGCACATTCTTTTCGTTCTGCAACAGTTCAGTTTGGAAAGCATGTTTTTAGAGCCCCATGTGGAAGATGAGAGTAGTATTGCAATGTGTGAACGTGAGGAAGCTATCATCATTCCCAAATCATATGGATGCACATTTTCCACCACGACCCAAATAACAGCAATTAGCGAGCATGAAGCTGGTTCCGGTATAAGTGTGTGGTTCGTGTGTGCGCTAAAACGCTGAACATTGGGCTGAACATACCGAAGGCCACTAATTCAACAAGCTTTTGTGATTGTTTTTTTGTTTAATGTATGTATGTTCTGTGTTACGATTGTATTTGTGTTGTTAAGCTTTTAGAAGGAAATATACATGTAGGTAATGGTATTGGTGCATTTCCGGGTAGCAATTGCATGATACGGCTCCGTTCCGGCAAAGTGCAGTCAATGAATAAGTTCGACACAGCACTAGATGAGAGGGTACACTATTGGTTTTTTTTTTCAATGAAAAGGCATTTAATTCCATTTTATGGCAACGCTCTATGTCTGAGTTCAATAGCAATAACTAATTGTAAAGAATTACACATACTAGGAAAACTGTACGACGAATATAATAGTTCGAAAGGCAAAACAAAAAGGCGACCGATGCACGATCAAACAAATAAGAACCAAATGAGAGATGGGAGAAAGATAGAGATAGAGAGCAGCAATTTATGTTCCGACATACGAAAGATCAATTCTATATACAAGCCACACTTTCCTCAGGGTAACGAAACTGGTCAAGATGTATTACGCATATGTTTAGAGAGAAATATCGAAAGAGTACAGCATTTTGCGTTATGAAACTAAACCAAATGTCAAATAATAGTAGCGGTTTTGTGTTTTCATTGAAATGTAAACAATTATTTTTATTCCATGCATTTTTCTTTGTTTTAGTAATATATAAACTAATAGTATAGTAATATTTTTACGCTATGTATCTTTTTCAATAGTAATAGTTAATAGGTTTACAATTTTGTAGTTTTCTTTTCATCCTTGTTTCCAAATACAAATGTCCATTCATCCACGGTTTAAGTAATTGTTTTCGATTTACAAATACTGTCTACATTGTCCAAATTTCATCGCAGCTTTTATTGCTGTTTTCTTCCGTAGTTTTACCTCCTGCCTCGTCTCACATTTTGACTAAAAATAGTTACACGTGCGCCTCTTTGACAATTCCTAAAAGGTATTCAAATTTTTGTTGAACACCTCTGAACTTCCCGATGACATACATGTTGGATTCTGAACCCCTAAATTTTATATGAAACGTGGATGCATTTTGCGTTCAGTAGAACTGATACCGCTATCGATTTTCTTTTTTTATCTACTTTCGAGAACACCACAATACTGCCCGGTAAACGTAGGAAACGCAAGAAACTTTCCAGAGATCCGACTGTATCAGAACAGCAGCTTTTCACCCATTATGTTTAGTATTCCTTCTAAGTGTCCGTTTATGTTTAGATAGTTAATTAACTTATTCTTATCAATCTCACAGTTATCAAAAAACAATTCTGCATGTAGAATTTAGATCTCAACAAACGGCAGTCGGTTCAAGCGTGGCGCCCCCGCCATAGTATCGGAGTTGGTCCCCGCCTGAATCGGTTGCGGTTACTTGTCGTTGTAGGCACTTATTAAAAACACAACTTTGTTCACATAATCTTTTAACTATGTTTCTTCCACAAATGTTTGGACTACCATTTAGCTACCAGTTTGAACAGGTTACACTGCTGGTTGTGTTTGTCGATGTAAAGTCGATTAGAGATGTGTAATGCCGTCGCTTGTGTCAGGATTACGAGTGAGGCTGTATAATGTAGTTCGACGATGGCAGAACCAAACTAGGCGGGATATCTACTTTATCCTGAGTTGCTTTCACGTAACCCAAATTTCTCAACTTGCAAAATCGAAAATGAAGAATTAAAAATATGTGTGATTTATATTGCAACAAGTAGCTGTAAAAGCATTTGAACAAGATTTATTTTATGTATAACCCTTCATAGGATTGAAATACATTATAATTAGATATTTTTTTAACGTTTATTTTTAACTACAATGAAGGAAAAAATGATAATTTAGCTATTTGAAACTATATCATCAAGAAACTGTTTTTCGACTGAAATACTTGTATCTAATCGTGTAGTTAAGCATGACCAGAAAGTAATTGGCTAGTCTTATATCTCAAAAAAGAAAAGGCTTATTTAAAATTTAGCTGTCGGGTTTTTAAATATGGAAATTTAATTTGCAGAGCCTTCAATCCAAAAACAGATGCACTAAAAACGATGTTGGGTACAGTGCCATTGCACCGCGGATGACAGGCGTTTCACCCTCCTGGTTCGAACCTACAAAAAAGGATTCTAGTCCGAAAATCATTTGCTTTGGTTGCATCGAAACGAAAAGTAAAAACCCTGCTTGTTGGATACATAAGAAGCTTTATGACAACGAAATAGGATCGGAGTAAATCAACATACATCACGACATCGTCACATACCAAATGTTTGATTCCATTTGCCACCATGCACAATGTACACACCACATGTTCATGGAGACGCTTGGTTGCTCACCATGGTGCTAGGCTAATCAATTGTGCTTATTCAACGTCCTGTGCTTGATAACCTCTCATTTGATCATTTGGTCAAATCGTGTCATGTGAGAATAATGTTTGCATTTAAAAAAATGGACAAAAAATGCCGATTTTTCATGGGTTTACCTTCATCCGCACTGACGAAATTACTCAATCAGCATCAATCATAGTAACCCATGAGTCAGCAAAAACAATGAAACAACTTCGTTCAGAAGTGTGCGCGTTTAAGAAACGGCACCCCGCTGCGTCGAAAACGGACATCGTACGGCACTTTGTGGACGCCGGATACGCCAGTTCCGACATCTACAACATCTTGGCACTATTAGACAACAATCTGAGCATCGAAACAAAGTCCGGTTCCGACGACCCTTAGTGACAAGAAGCTCCAAAGGAAGCTGAAGAGGAAGACCGAAGGAAAATTGGCTACACCCAATATTTTTTACACGGTTGGTATTCTTTAACTTCCCGGTTAACTTGATCTTTCACAGCTTTTTAAATATCACCTGAATTTTCTTTGTTTTTTTTGTGATTTTTTTCATGGGGTTAATAGTTTCATTAACGCTAAAGGTCTTAATCGACTAAAACCCACCCCTGTAAAAAAAGAATTGGGTGTACTTCGCTGCGTGCGCTTGGCCGGGAGGTCGGTGCAACCGGCCAAACAGTGGCGAACATGAACAGGGAAAATTTATCAAAAGCAATTATCTGTCTTAGCTTTTTTTATCACTCCATCCGAAAAAAGATCTTCTTTTTTAATGCAAACGTTAGTCGAAATCCACAATTCTCGAGCTATTCGAGTTGTGAAATAAGCACAAATGACTTTTAAATGTATGAAATAGGAAGTACAGTAATATCCTGATTTTATCACCCCTGGTGAATTTTGGGGTGATAAAATAGAAAATGCGACCATATCGGAAAATTTTTCATCTCCAATTTTTTAACCCGTAATTTTCTATCGAAAAGGCTTAAACAAATATTGACAGATCTCAGAAATGTCGCAAACACTAAGTAATCGGTGGCTCAATATGAAAAATATGTCACTGATCCTCGGTGCAGATATTGCGTTTATTACATATGGATGGATTTTTTGTTTGTTTTTTGTTGTGGTTCATTCCTACCTTGCAAAATTCTAATATTTCTCAAATAATATCAAACTGATTCCAATAGACTACTAATAATATAGATAATATACCTCAATGAGAAAACGGAATCCTCTATTGTTTGATATTTCTGCCCTTAAACACGCAAGGTGACGACATGGGAGGCCGTTTTTGGACTCTACCGTGATTGTCATTAGAAACTCACGGTCATTCTCTATTCAAGCTATGTCGTTTACAGGGTTTGCAGAAATCGCTCTCAATAGATAACGAACAACGATAAAAGAGAGGCAAAAACTCTTCCGAATCATAACAAGCAATGATAACAAATTTATCAAACTTGTATACAAGTGCGAAAAAACAGAATCGGATAGGCAGCCCCCACAGAAAAATGGTGATTCTCGCTTTGTTTTCGCTCCTTTCGTGTTGGTTACTGCACAGCTGTGTAGAACAAGTTGAAATGCATCATCAATACCAGTGCTTCCCGCATTTGGAGTTTTCTAAAAGAAATTTACTGTTTCTGACATCCAAACGTAAATAAGACAAGGTGCCAGGCACATAAGATAATGTAATAAGATAAAATAATGAATGAGTGCCCTGTGATACTGTTTTCAAGCTCATGAGGACAGATAAGAAATGGATTGATTTCAAAGAAGTTTCTCGCTGATCTGAAAGGAGCTTATAAAAGATTTTTTCTAAGTAGATACATACTATCAAAACTCACAAAGTCGCTCATCAGTGGATTCAAGCTGAGGTGTCACAAGCAAGATTAAGTTTGTTTGTTTACATTTTCTTGTACTGTTTCACTTCAACTCGATAACATTCTCGGATGTGCTATTGCTTGAGCTTACCCTCGGCATGTTCTGTTCATGTTGACATTTACTATCTGTACACTACATTTACGTAAAACATTTAGTACCCATGTTCGTCTAAGAATGGGCTTTATTAAACATATGTACACACAACCAGCGGATGGCAGATTTTAATACAGTTCTGTGTGAGAAAATTTTGGCTATCCAGCATTATGTATAGGTACGGTAATGGTGGCTTCTGTGGGTTTAAAGTGTATCCGTCCTTGTACTTTTTTGACATCTGGCTTGGGTTTGACAATCCGTTTTCCTCCTGTTCCTCGATGAGGGGAGACGATAACCGAAATGTCAAACCCAAGCCAAACGTCAAAGAAGTACAGGGACGGATATACTTTAAATTCACAAAAATCGCCATTAACGTGCGCGAAAGGCTGAATACAAATTATTGTATAGGAGTATTGAATTTTCGCAAATTTGAATTATTTGAATACAGTATCTGTATAAATAGCATACGCCAAGACTTCATACAAAAATTGTAAAATTGTTAACTCACAAATTGATACACTCACATCTTCTACAAAAAAATGGTTTTCAACCTTTTTGATGAGTGGTACCCCTTGAGGCTTTGTCATTGCTTGAGGTACCCTTAAGATTTTGTTTCTGGATTTCCAAACTTCAGCCGTAATTGTGGCGTAATTCTTAAGTTACGTGTAAATGCACCAGGAAACTTGCGATTCAAAATGGTTATTTGTAATTTTTTACTTAACTTTAATCCAAAAATGTATTTGGACTGTTTGTTATCCAGAGATATCTCTCTATTTAATATTAAAATTTATTCTCAGGCTTCCACCAAAACTTCCAGAGTTTTTTTTTTTGTTTTTCGACAGAGTTGAAATTTGGAAAATAATGAGCGGGCTTGGTAGTCATATGGCTACTGCTTTTGCCTCATACGCAGGAGGTCGTGGGTTCAATCCCAGGTCCGTTCCATTCTTCTACTTTGTATTTTTCTCTATATTTCTCATGTTCTAGCAATCGCTAGAACTGGAAATGGACTTCCATACCGTTTCCATCTCAATTCCTATACCTTCAACTTGAATATTCTAAGAGTAATCTGCTAGAATTGGAAATGAACTATAAAGCGCGTCCAATTAGAAATTCCATCAGTTACTTTATCCTATCTATCACATTGGCAGCTCGTTAACCAAGACGGACCTCTGCCTCTCGAACCTAACCCAAAAATTCCAACAAATTCCGCATGAACTCGTGGCAAGTGCAGAGGTATATTCGGCTTGCAGTGGGCGAGTGATTGCATCATCATTTCCTCCCCCTTCCCTACATTGACTTGCATTCCGACGTGGCAGGCGCCAGTATGACCTAACAAATGAGATCACCAGTACTTGTACATTGAAGATGTGAGCTAGTCCCAAGCAAAGCATCTGTTGGTTCCCTGTGCAAGAACAGCTGATCTGGCCATAATGGAGTAGCAACTACGAGCAGTCAATTAAGCTCAAGCTCAAGCTCAAGAGTTGAAATTTGGAAAATAATTGTCAATATTTTTTTGAAGATTTTGACAAGAAAAAAAAAAGAAAATTAAAAAAAACTATCAGTTAAATATAAAAATGAGATGCGATTGATGTTTTAGAATTCGCAGAAATCGTTTGGAACACAAATTAAAATTTCTAGAATAATGGGCATTGGTTATTGTTTCTGAAAAAAAAGGTTTATTCCCGAACTTTGATTTTATGGAGGGGATATTTAGCAAAATTTGATGTAAACAATGTATTTTTAACTAGCTGTTCCGTCGAATTTCGTCTCGCCTAAAACTATTTGAGACGATGAAGTATTCAGAAGGTTAAAATATAATCGCAGAGCAAACGTCAAAACATCTGTTTTTTACATGCCCAATTCGGTTCCATTTGCTTGATTAGTTCTCGAGTTATGTGGAAAACTGTGTTTTATTTGTATTATTTATATGTTTTATTTATATTTCCCCCTTCCAGAGCAGGGAGAGTCTCGAATCACCTCAGATATATATCTTGCCTGGAAAAACCTTTACATGCCAAATTTGGTTCTATTTACTCGAATAGGTCTCGAGTTATGCAGAATTTTGTGTTTCATTTGTATGGGAGGCTCCACACCTTCTAGAGCGGGGAGACTTCTCGAACCATTATAGAAAGATTTTTGGTCATCAAAAACTTCTATATGCCACATTTGGTTCCATTTGCTTGATTAGTTCTCGAGTAATGTGAAAATGTGTGTGTCCCTTTTCCAAATAGGGAAGAGGTTTCAAACCATCTTAAGAAACTCTCCCGGCCCGAAAAACTCCTGTATACAAAATTTCACGCCGATCGCCTTAGTAGTTTCCGAATCTATAAGGGTCAGACAGACAGAAAGTCATTTTTATGATAAGAAAAAAATATTCTAAGCTTTTAGGTGAATGTATTCACTTGTCATAAGACGAGTTTGTTTACTATTTCATATAATTCCACTACTTTATTTTACCTTTGACTGATACGTATATCGACTTCAGCAGTAAGGCCGTATTCAGTGTCTCGTAATGGACTCGATATGAAGAAGCTGCGATCATTTTCATTTGAATTTTTTTTCATTTCGATTTTTTCATTGAAAATAAAAATACCTCTGTTTTCGCTTTCGAATTACGATCACAAAACTTACGGTGGTGTACCATTTCTGAGCTATTTCCGGTAATCAAAGGGAGCTAGGTCTGGCTAAAACAGCACGGAACAAATGTGTGTTTTTGCTTTCTAAATATGCAACTGACGCTTTTGCACGACCTCTAATAAGATCGTGTTACGCGTAATCAGTTCAATGTTGCTGTAGTCTAAGAAAGCTTCGTTGTCTGAGAGGCCGAGCGATGATGTACACATTAATTTGCGCCAGAATCCAGGGAGCATCTATCTCACCTCAAGAGTTCTAGCAGCAAATATAGTCCTCATTTTTTTTAAGTTTCTGGAAAGTATTCATTCCTAATAATCAGCATCGGCTTTGGTAGGATGGTAAGTCGTTTGGGTTACACTACAATAGTGTTCGCAGAGCGTATCTTATAAATTTGGATTTGAATTTTTTCAACCCTGTCGATCAAAACTTGATAGCAAGGACTCCCAACCAAGGCAGCTGTTTCTAAAACCGATCGAACTAGACTGAAGTACAATGAGCGTAGGCAGTATGGGTCGTGGAATTCTGAAAATGAATCCAAGATTTCTATCCGCCTTACTAATTACGTAATTAAAATGTTCACGGAAGTTCCGTTCTGAGTCGAGCATTACGCCGAGGTCTTTTACGACGATCGTCCTCTCCAGTAGTTCGCTCCCAATGTGATAGTCCCAGAGAATTGGTGACCTTTTCCTAGAAAACGAGGTGACTGTGCATTTCTTCACGCTCAATGTCAAACTGTTGCGATTACACCAACTTACGAAACGGTCGATGAAGGTTTGTAGTAAATGACAGTCATCATGTGTCTTGACGACTCTGTATATTTTAAAGTCATCGGCGTACACTATTCTACAGCCTTCTGCTACAACGAAGCAGACGTCATTCGAGAACAAGGAGAACAAAAATGGGCCAAAATTACTGCCTTGTGGCACTCCAAAGTTGTGAATCAGATTCAGTAGTGCTGATCTTGTCGATAAGTTGACGACCAGCCAGGTAGGACCCCAGCCATTTGATGATGTACGTTATTTGGAAAAGGTTCCGTAATTGTAGAAGTGAATAACCATGCTGCTCCATTGACGTCTCGTGTGTTACACAAGTGAGTGAAAAGCTGTATTCAGATGCTCGTAATTAGCTCTCGAAAAATCAAGCCGTTTATCATCGATTGACTCTCTGAATGTTATACGAGTTGGGCATCGTACAGTGGCTAAAAGATGAGGGTGCAATGGATTCAGATGCTCGTAATAAGCTTTTCAAAAATCAAGCCGTTTATCGTCGATTGACTCTCTCAATGTTATACGAGTTGGCCATCGTACAGAAGAATGCAAAGGATCGATTGATTCTTCAGATCGAGCGTACGATTTAGGCAGTTTTTGGCTACATTCAACTGATTTAAGCCCTGCGTATTTATACCGTCAATAAACGCAATACTAGCAGATACAGAGCCAGAGTTGGCTCGGGGTAGGCGTGTTCATCAGCTACCGTGCGCCAGGAAAGATCGGGAAAGTTGGAATCACCAAACAAGAGATGTGTAGTGCAAATATCAGTCACCAGATGTCACCACGGACGAGATGGAGCTGATGTGTTTTTCAACACTGCAGCGATTTCTGGCCAGATCTGGAGGGATATACATGGCACCGAAACAAACCTTGCTGTCGTTACAGCCAACATCAAACCACATATGTTCAACATCGGAGTTGTCGACATAGTTGCATTGAGACGATCTAAGCTTTTCCTTTACAGCGATAAGTACACCGCCTCCACGTGTTTTCCTTGAATCCTTGTATCACGGTCTTTGCGGTAAACGGTATATTCTTAGCCAAACAACAGGACGGAATTGATGACATCATGCAGCCATGTTTTCGTCAGAATGGTGACGTCGTACTCCTGATCTATCACTACGCCGAAAAACTCATCAATCTTCGTCCGTAATCCTTTCACATTCTGATAATAAACTGTAGGATTTGATGATTAGCTGCATTCGGGAGTGGGACCGCAGTAGATTTGTCTGGGCTACGAGTAAGTAAGTCATCAGGTCAAAACGAACAAACCATGTAAATGGTCGTACGAAAATGCAGTCGAATCGAGATGCGCAATGAGGCACCAGAGCAAATAGAGTTCGCTGTTTGATTGTACTATTGCCTAAACTATTGATCTTTCAGCACTAGCCGTGTAAAACTAGACATGGGAGCTGCGCCTTGGCATGTATGACTCCACTTTGACAATTTTTTTAGCGCACGAGTTCAAAAAAAATACACCTGCTTCAAATTTTGAAATTAGCATAGTTTGTGATATATTGGGCATTTCGACCTGGGTTTTTGTCAAGTAAAACTATATACAATTTTCCGTGCTTCCGTTTCCATCAAACAGTCAAAAAACGAAAAATGTTGTGCTAGTTGTACGTTGCACGAAACCATCGATGTGTATTCGAATGTGATTTGAGTTCATAATTGTATTCAATAAATTTTACCTTTTTTAATAAATTCAGGTAGAAACAACGGCTCCCCGCCACCTTCTATGACAGCGGTTCTCAACCTTTTTCATGAGTGGTACCCCTTAAGGCCCTTGCATTTTTTTTTAAATGAAATTTTTCTCATGTTTCAAAAAATTTCATCTTTTTACTGACGAAACACTCAAAATTTAGATCTTGGTTTTCGATGAAAAATTAAAATGTTTGATATTTTCAAAACATTAAATAGTTCCTGAAATAGTGCCATTGGCCAGTACTGTTATATCACGATCTGTAGTGTTCCGTAATAACGTACTAACATAAAACAGTTCATACAGTTTGAACGAAACCTTAGACGTGAAACAATACAAACGATTACCCACTGATAAAGACACAATCAGCGTGTTGAAACATCCGGAAACGAATAAACCCGTTTCTATCAATAAAGACTGCGTAGCCGTAAAGTTAAATATAAAAGTTACCGTCGAACTTGCATTAACAAATCCTGAAAGTGTTAGTCTTTCGCTGCAAGACCACGGCGAAGTCGACTGAGTTCAATTCCCGATCTGGGTTAGAAAACTTTTTTTTAACTTTCCAAGGCTTTTCCAACTTTGGAATTCCGTACGAGATTCCAGGAATTAAAAGGATATTACTAGGTGTCCATCTTCGAAAAAAAATTCTAATTTTTTTTGTGCTCTGTTTTGTACTTTTTTTGTACAGTGATAGAAGTGTTGATTTCTAATGGATCTTTTAGAAATTGAGTTACTCGGATTTTTAATTGAGTAACTAAGATAATAATACTGCGTCGTGCATCTTGAACCTTCCACAACTGAATTGCTACAAAGCAGATCATGCTGAATGTCACTGGATTTAAGAGGAGACCCGGATTGGGTTCGGAACTGTGTTCAGAACCGTAGCGTGAACTCCCAGCGCCCTTAGCGAAACTGGTATTGTGCGCCCCTTACTTTCTTGCACGTTTAAGACAAAGATTTTTTTTTCTGCAATGTAGACTTGATGAACTTTTACGTCATTAATTCCTTAAGCCTCTTTAATCTGCATAGTGCATTATTCCAATAGTAAGGTTTAGTAAAAGGCCAGAACGTTTTTAGAAATCTATTTTCTAGGAATTTTACGATTTCAACGACGCTAATAAAAAGACTAGATCCATTATTGCGTGGATCCATTGCAAAATAAAAATCGGTTATATTTTTTGTCGTGAATGTACGCACTTGTAGTGGATCAAGCTAGGCCAATAAAATCCAACTGCCGGTCGGTGGCTGGGTCGATATCGGACCCAGTCGAATCATAAAGAACTATACATTGGAGTGGATTAAAGGACCTTCGGAATCGCCATTAGACCTATTCGGTGGTTTGAAAGAACTACTGACCTTTCAATAAAATTCAGCTTTGGAGTGAATTGGTAGAAGGTATTATTAGTGATTGGACAAAATTTCATCAAGAAAAAACCAGCTCTGGGCCTATTAGAAGTTAACTTCATTACTGAAATTCCTAGATTCCGATCCTCGTATTTATCATGCCGTTAGATGTGTGCCGTCATTTCAAATACTCATCCTTGTTTAAAGTTTTACTAGTTTATATAGACCCACGAGAGAAACCCAGATTCAAATAATCACTGCTCATCGAAAATTTAACGACTTTGTTTGTTTTTTACCATTGAACTCATACAAATTTCTGTTCTAAGGGGCTGTCCATAAACCACGTAGACTCTTGAGGGGGAGGGAGGGGTTTCGAAAAAGTCTACGATAGTCTACGAAGGGGGACGGGGGGTATACCAATAGTCTACGTAGACCTTTTTCATTTATTTTTTCGAAAACGATATACAGCAGCTTTGAGCGGAGTTCACTAGTTTGATTTTTTTTAGGATTTTTCGTTTTTTTTTGCATGACTTGACCGAAATAACTACTGAACTACGGCTTAAAACTATCAAGAATTTTACCTGGAAGTTCTTCTTTGTTGAGCAGAAAAAAACTCCTATGCATTCTATAAAAAATTTCGAAATGTTTTCAACATCCTCACTTGGATTTTACTGCAGATTCTACTAGAATTTCTTTTTATTTTCGGAACTTCTTTGCAAACTATGGAAATTATTTCGTGCTTGAAGTACTTCCACGGATTTTTTTTTGAATTTACGCAGGAAGCATTTTGGAATATCCCAGAAAAAGTCTTTAGAATGCCCAAAAGATATTCTTTGGAGCTTGTAAAGGGAATTCTCCGAAATTTCCGCTAGAAACCCTTCAGAATATTCACTGGAGATTTTCTGGGAAGTCCTCGATTTTTTTCTTAATTTTGGAATTTTTCGGTATTTTTGCGAGAAATTCTTTGGACATATAGGCAAAATTATTCGAAATGCCCGTGGAAAATTCTTCGGCAGTTATAATGCCACACAGAGAAATAACCATCGAACTGTCAAACTTTAACTAAAAGTTAAACGAATCGCTGGAATGGTTCACAGCCTTAGAAGAAAAATCTTGGGATTTCAACAGATGATTATTCAGCGGGATATTGCATGGAATTTTCAAGAAAAGCATCGGAATTATCAAGGAGAGTTCTTTGGAGTATTTCAAGGTTATCAATTGGGGAATTTTACGAAATTTCCAAGCAAAACTTATTGGAATGTAGAATTGACATTGTCGGAATTTCAACTCGAAATTTTTCCAAATTCTGAAAATTTTTCGGTTTTCCTAATTTTGAACCGGCGTTGAGAATGATAGGTCAAATGCGTGACAGATTTTATCAGTGGCACGCCGATGCAAAAGCGTCGGCGATGGTGGCGCACACCTCTAGGAGGAATTGAATTCAACAGTAATTAAATTAATTGGCTTTGAGATTTGATTTCAGAAGTTATGGACAGAGAATTAAATTTGATTTTCGTTTTGTTGGATTTTGTTCAGTTTGATTTAATTATGTTTGAAATACGAAATTTGTTGTAATGTTTACATGGAAATATAATTGAATAGCTGAATTGCTTAAAACGTGGTTGATTTCCATATTTTTCCAATCACATATGAGGTTTTGTAAAATTTGGAAAAGTCTACGTAGACTTCAAGGGGTGGGGGGAGGGGTTTCAGAAAAGTCTACGAAAGTCTACTAGGGGGGACGGGGGGGTTTGGAAAAGTGAAATTTCGGTCTACGTGGTTTGTGGACAGCCCCTAATGGAATCGTCAAAGTCACTAGATCAAATGCGATCGCAATGGTTCGTTTTCGAACCTTAATAGTTTGTCTGCATCAAATGGGAGAATGCATCCCAAATTCACACAAACTCCTTATCACTACTTCCGTATATCTATCATTGGAAAACGGATCAAATTTCTCAATCGAGAACAAAAAATATATAGGCATATGAATTGGATTTACGCGTTTTTTACAGTCACCTCTGTGTTTCTCTTTTAGCGTATATCTAGAGCTCCTTCCCCAGAAGCTTATTCCATGTGTCTTTCAAATGGCCTTTTCTGTCTTTCAATTCAACTTCCTTTTTTATCAGGTAAATGATGAATAAGACAGTGAAGGTGATGATACAAATCTCCCAAATTAAGGTGATCATGCACTCTGTGCCGACGATGTGATACTTGTATCAGATATTAACAGAAAAGGGCCTTCCGGAAATTATTCCAACGGTTGATTACGGATGTAGTCCCTGATGGAAATAGTTTGATAAAAGCTTTAACCCTTTATAAGGCAGACGAATATAAACAATAAATTAACAAAAACAACAATAGGACATAATGCTGACATGGTATTAAACTCAAATGTATGTTTTTTATACATTAAATAGTTCAGAAACATTGAAAAATTGGTGGCAATATAGTTGCCACTGCCCGACAAGCGGGAAAACATTGATGGCAATATAGTTGCCACTGCCCGGGAAGCGGGAAAACAGCCAACAACAAAAATAAACAAAAGATTTTTAAAAATTAGGTTTTACGTAAAACCAGTCAAATCAAGGCACGTTACATTTCTTAATGAAGAGTCCGAGTCGGAAAACGCATTATAAATGAAAAAAATCTGAAAAGAATATTTTTCCATAATTTTCCAAAATGAAATTCTGGATTTCGGCGCCCCTCCCCAACCTCACGCTACGGCGCTGACTATGTTAAGTTAAGACTGATTCCAAAATTCGAATGAAGTAGCTCACCGCATGGACATGAATCCCACTTTGTTACCCTTTGCAAAGAAGGGTACTGATGCCTAATGTCGCGCACCCATAACTATGCTCAACAGAAAGTATTGATGCTGTTATATTTGACAACTGAACGTCATTTATACGGAATAGGCTGAAAGTCGTTGAGCGTATTCGAAAAAAGTTTCTAACATTCGTATTCTTTGCCATTTTAATACAACGTCCACCATTACGCATTTTTTGTCTCAGGTACCCCCAGAGACTAGCAAAGGTACCCCAGCGGTACATTACCCCAGGTTGAGAACCGCTTTTGATTGTTCGTAAATATTCGATTCACATTATTTCATCACATGCATCAAGTCCATGCGCATTCCTCATTGTTGAAAATTCGTACAAGTTTCCGCATAAGTTTGAATGGCATTAAAAAGAGCTAAAAATCGTAAAAAAAAAACCTACAATAGGTTTCGATATTTTCCGAAAATCTAAATTTTAACAAACACGCCGCGTAACGTAACTAATAAATTTCTTCTATTCCTCTTGGAGTATTTACTGATTTCATAGAACTGGCGTCTTTGCGGACCTCTTGCGCTGATAGTCAAACCTCCATGAGTCGATGTTCTATGACTCGATATCGACTCATGGAAATTTGACTGTACTACGGTAGATATAAAAATCGATTTTACTCCACCAAATTTTTCATTGCACTGATTATAGCAGGCGAAATGAAATCTCAAATAACTAAATGCAATATTCAACGTTGTACACAGAATTAACTCAAAATTTAATTGTTTTTTTTTCTTATTTTCCTTTGATTGTTGTCAAAGATAGAGCAAGACATAACTAGAGATGTCGTAAAATCCCGATTAATCGATTAGTTACTAATCGATTACTCTTGATTCTTGTCGATTATTGAATCGATTAATCATTGTATAGTAATCGATTCAAAATTAATCGATTATCACAACGATGAATCGATTAATCGAAATAATCAATTAATTTTCGACATCCTTATGATGTCGTAAAATTCTGATTAATCGATTAGTAACTAATCGATTACTCACGATTCCTCTCGATTATTGAATCGATTAATCGTTGGGTAATAATCGATTATCACAACGATGAATCGATTAATCGAAGTAATCGATTAATTTGCGACATCTCTAGACATAACCAGGGTTGTTCAGCACAATAACCCAAATTTGAGTAATTTCATGTGTTCTCAATTTTGAGATAAATAAAGTCAACTTTGGGTTAACTAAACTCTCCTTTGGGCATTTTTTGCACGTGGCATAATGCGGTTTTAAGTGTAAAAAGACCACTTTTGTGTTCTCTCGCACTCCTTTGTACCCAGATTACTTAGATGCCGTTATTTACTAAAAAATGAGTAACAACTTTTTTTTTAGATAAATCATAAACAAACTTTGCGGCAATCTGGAATGAAGAACATTATCAAACTAAGTAGATCAGGCTTCCCGTGTAATAATTTGTGTGCATTGTGAACAGATTAAAGAAAACAATCTTCTGTGTCGGTTTCCAACTGTCTATTGTTCAAATAATCCTAGTCTAAACAACTTAACAAACAGCATCACCTAAGGAAAATCGAAACAGGAGAAAGCGATAGCGGAATGACAGAACTGTAGATATAGAAGGGGGCGTCAGCAGGAATGGCACCATCATGGCACAATTTTAGATAAACAATCGTAATGTCAAAAACTGGTGATTCAATTTGTGTGAGAGTGGCATTGATAGCGGAGAAGCATTGTTGCTGTGTATATTATTCAAAAATGGGTCATTGATGTAAGTATATGTGTGAGATAAAAAGTGTCAAGCAGGTTTTCCTTGCATTCAGGGAAAGGGGATTATGTTCCAGAGGCAGAGTAGATTTGTGTGAAGGGATATTTTTGATTAGACGTTTCCGGATTCTGTGTTAGTATCTGTACGCTTTGGTAAGAAATTGTGCGCCGAGAAAACAGGGAAAAGAGCAGATAGAGTTTGCAGGATAATAAAATAAAGTTTAATAGTATTGTAAGATGTGTGTTGTTGACTTGACCATAAACAATGCATTTTTTTTGTATGCCGACAAATGAGTATCAACTTACACATGAAGGAAAGGAAGCGATAATTCTTCTATACATAAACATCGAATCTAATTTCGAAAAATAAATCCCATTTATTCGACAAAGAAAGCAGTTGAAATTCATTTTATAAACCATAAACCATTCTTTGTGAAACGTATAAATATTTTTCAAGCTCATTCATTTTTGCGTAATGTTGCATGTTGAGATTATGTGGTAAATATTATAAACATAAGTAGCTATTTGGGTGGCATCCTGAAGATGGGTTTGTTTGTGAAGCAACCTCACGATAAATATATATTCAACATAGTTCGGGAACCTCGTTACTCACAGTAGTGGCGTGTGATGGGGGTTAGTATGTGTCGTTTATACGAAGCATGAATTGGTATAATTGTTTTTTTTGTATGGATACTTGTGAATCTATTATTTTTCGACGTTTAAAATAATAATTGTTTGGCAATGCTTGTCAAATTTAGTGCTGCTGTTGATGATGGTGAGGGTGAGCGTGGCGATGGCATTGGATATGAACGTGTAATGTGATGTGAGGAATATTTAACGTGAGGGGCGATAAAAAGCTTGCAGGCGTACAATCATACTACGAGTTGTATTCCAGGCGTGTTTGAAAGGCAAAACTAAAGAAATGATCTACACAACTAAGAGAGTACAGTAAAAATACCTTCAAATAAGCGAATTTGAGTTACTTTCAATGACTGGTTTCATCGATGGAACAAAGGAAGAATTTAATTACGGTTTATATAGCTATGTGCGGCTCTCAATCACAATCAAGTACAACTAAAGGGAAACTATTATCCAATAAAGTAACAAATTTACGGCAATCTTCACAAAAAGTAGCACAACAAAACTATGTAAACTGAACAAAAAATGCAACAAATCTTAAATACTAGATGATTTATATTCAGCATTTTTACTGTTTAATAAATTTGTATTGTTCACATTGCGTGGGACAATCTAGAGTTAATTATAAAGAATTAGTAGTAGCAATCTAACGCTTAGCATTAAAAATTTGCGGTATTTGTTTTTTTTTTGTTTATATATATTATTCGGGTTGATATATGTTCAAGATGATTTGCGACAATCCACTACCAATCTACATTTGTTCAGAGGCTGTTTCCCGTGTGTTTAAGCATTTTTTCACCTTCCTGAACCCCTACAATTCCATGCAGTTTACCTTTGACCTATCAATAATTTACAAATCATGGGGAGGAGTAATTAGCTACTGGTTTGCTTTTACTTTATGACCGTTATCAATGCGAATAGATGCTTGGTTGGTTTTACTTCCAATGATTGTGCTAGTTATCGTGTCTCTCGCTCACTATAATTTTATGCGATTCTACCAAGAATACTTTTAGCGATGGTTACTGGGTCTAAACTCTATCGACTGTTTGAAGCTACGACTGAAAATCAAATCTTCTCGCAAATTTGCAAAACCAAGTAGGCGCAGTTGTGTAATGATTACGTGCAAAAACATTATTTTGATTCATTTTTATTTATCATACATGTACAAATATAGGTAATTCAAGTATAGAGGGGTGTGTATTTTAGGTTTCTTTTTAATTACTGGTGAGAAGATAACTATTTTAGTCACTTTTATTTCATGTCTCAAGCGGTCATATCTCTAGCGATACATTTTCCCCACATTATAGGTAACACATTGTCAATACACTTTTTTTTCGGTATCAATAGCTGTAGTAGCAATAGTTATCGTAGTAGTAATTGTAGTAGTAATAGTAGTAGTAGTAATAGCGTTGCTCAGTTTTGTGAAATATTTTGCATGATTGAACATTTTTGTTGTAAGTTAAATTGTTTTTGTTTGCGAATTATTCGGTCACCATATATTAAGTAGCTGCAGTTACAGTTATAATAGTAGCGGTAATAGTATTAATATTCATAATTCTGAGACATGCATTGATGTGCTGTAAGTCGAACTTCCACGAGGCTTGAAACGTGTCAGCTTGAAAACCATCGTCTCCATCAATAATATTCCAGATAGTTTTGGTTCAACAGCAAAAACGACAGCTTCTTCATGTTTTACACAACCTTTTGATTATTATTCGTCTGTTTTTAATGGTAAAAGTTTTGTTGAAATCTTACGTCCTACTATACCATTGTCCTACCGTATCTTATTTTATAAATAACTGTTTACAAAAGTAGCAAGTAAATAGGTTTAAGGAACAAATCTAGTTACATGAAAAACTTATCACAACAATGTTTTATTAAATCCTATCAAATATATATACAAACACAATTAGTGTGTTGTTGTTTCAATACTCCTACTGATATAATAAAAACGAACCTGAACAAAAAGATGAAATGCACTTCTAGGTTTGTTTTTAAAACACGTCTAAAACAGTTTCACTAAAATGACTACTAGTTCGAAATTTGATTTTCATTACTATGCTCATCATCGAACAAACCCTACCTGGATTCCGAAACAAAGCTAAAAACTAAACACTAACCAATCAACTCAAAATGCAAACCTCCTATTCTCGGTCGATCATGAACTTTTTCCCGTATGTGTGCGTATGATTTGAAGCGATCGAATTGCAGCATGCATGTGTGAATGTGCGCGCATGCGCGGCTATATGTGTATGTTGTGAAGCTATCACAGTCCCATTGTTTTGATTTTTCAATCCTATACGCAAGAAGTTTCCATTTCGACATTTCTTTCGTACCGATTTTCGAAACCGAACTACCCGTATAAATAACGTAAACAAATTGTGTTAACAGAGGAAAATAAAGACGAAAAAAAACAAACGAACCTGTACATTTTTTAGGGTTCCGCGGAGAACCTTTTGTGAGTAGTTGTTTTGCACACAAGACATAAAAAAAGAAAAGAAAAACGAATTGCACTTATCATTAACTAACTTATTAGACTATCAAGATTAAAACTGATGCTATTCTTAGTTTGCTTAACCGTAGTGACAAGATCACTCAATATTATCAAGTGTTTTTCAATGTTTGTGTTGATCTTACGTGCTATCCTTTATCAAACGATGTTATCGCTTAAAAATATATCTTTTGTCCGATAAAATGGTGTTTCTCTTCCTATTCATCTTCTTGGTGAACTTTTTGTGAGTTTTTATTTTCAATGTTCTGTGTGTTATCAGGCACTATCATCTTCAATTTCTTATTGTTTTATCTTCATTTTGTCTTCAGCATTCAACGATTGCGATTTGTTTGCTGAATCATGGCAACGATTAGTGCAAGATGGATGCATCGGTGTAAATTTGGGAGGTGCAGATGTAAGTGCTGTTCTACGCATGGCAATTTGAGTGTCTGTGTTTGCTACGAGGGGCTGATTGCACTTATGAAGTCTTCATCTTTTTGTAGGGGTTTAGTACGACTGCACTGCCGGGAGCGGCGCCGGGCGTAGGCACCTGTTGGACCTGCGGTATCGCCGTCAGGTTGGCCGCAGGCATGGCAGCATGCATGGGAGCACCGAATTGGTAGGCTCCGGTCGGGAAGGACGGGTACATTAGGCTTGGGTTAAGAAATTGTTGTTGGGCGGCAAACGCGGCTGCGTATGGATTTTGAAAGTTGGTCGGCATTTGAGGACGTAACATTTGCGCGAAGGCTGCTTGTGGCAAAATAGGTGGCGGCGGACGCGTAATGGCCGGCAGCATGGTCTGCTGAGGAGTGGCCGCCGCCATGGCTACGGCAGGAGTGCTGATGCGAGGCGGCGGATATGAGGGAGCTACGGCTGGAGTTGCCACGGCATTGGCGGCAATAGCAGCTGCATATGACGGCGTGGGTGGCAAGACACCGGTCTTGTTCAAAGCAACGCCCGTATAGCTGAGAGCGGTAAGTGGTTTCCCGGTAAGCGCATTCGAAGCGGCAGCCATTTTGAGTGCATTTGCGTAGTTCTTCTGGGCAACCTCCTTGGCAAGATTGGCTGCGTCTGTGTAGTGCGCAGTGTATTGTGCGGAAGCGGCGGCGACTTGATTGGCCTGTGCTACGGCAGCTGCCTGAGCAGCAGCGTAAGACTGTGCCTGAGCTTGGATGCTAGCGATGCCAGCGGCGGTGTTATAGCTGTTAATGTGGGCAGCTGTGGAGTAGGATTGTAGCATTGCACTTGTGATGGGAACCGGAACCGATTGGGTTGTGGACGCAGCGGATACAAGCACCTGGGACTGCGAACTAGACGTGCTGGTAGTTGGCGAGGTTAGTAGGGCGTTACTGTTAGCTTCGTTTGACGTTTGATCTTCTTTATCGCTGAGGGGCGGCTCGGACTTGATGCTAAGGTCGTTGTCCGAGTGCATTTGACCGTTTGCCAGATGGTTTAGGCCGGCACCAATCGACGAAACCGATTGCAGTGAGAGTGACTTGACAAGTGGTGTATTTTTGTTATTTACTTTACTATTGTTGTTGTTATTGATATTAACACTGTTACCACTACTAGTATAATAACTGCTGTTGGTCAGAATCGTGCTCTGAGCACTATTACTACTACTGGTATTAGCAATTAGGGTTGCTGTGGATGTTTGTGGAACATAAGTAGCAGATGTGGCTGAAGGACTGGGTGTTGGGTACTCACATGACACTGGCACGAATGGCTGCTGGAGCTGCATCAGTTGCTGGTAGGTCGTTGCCCCAGGCTGGTAGACCGGGATGCCAGACTTGTCGGCGGCGGTTCGTTTGTATGGGACCATTCCGGGGAAAGCCTATACACACAATGCGCACATCGCGTAATTTTCACAGCACGCAGGTGAGAGAGAAGAAAAGAAGAAAGCCATGTAGAAAAGTTGGTTAACTCAATCGCAACGCGGTGCCATTCCTGGTGGCAGTTCTTGCAAAACTATGGTTGGCAATCAAATTTACATAAATTAGCACAAGTCTATGTCATACAGTGAATTGTTCTAGATATACTTGAGTGATTCAGAGAAATAGAAAGATAGATAGATAAAGAGAAAGTTACGGTAGCTATTCAAACTACAGCGTCTTGCATAAAGAGGTTGAGCTTTCGTTGATGTGTTTCGGTTTCCCATAATTAGTTATTCACAAAATTTCAAGCCTTTAGCCAAGACACCAATTCTCCATACTTTCGGAAATCACTGTTTGCTACTACTAAATCAACCTAACTAGAGTCATTAGAATGAGTTAATGAGCAAGGTACGGTTACTATCACAGTTTGCAAAATATAAAATGAACAATGTACTGAATGAACCAAAGTGCCGACAGGGGGAGACAAAAAAGGAACAAAATAAGGAAATATGCATGGTTACTTACAAAGTTTTCATAGTAAAAAGATCCCATCGTTTTCATGTCCATCTGGTGGGTGCGAATGTGCAGTAGTGGTAGTAGGAGTAGATATTGTTGTTGTTGGTTTTGCGAGTTCAGTAGTAGTGGTAGTAGTGAGGGGAGCAGGAGATAAGCGGCACAGACATGTGCGATGTGTTGGTCGATGTAAACGTTTACGTGTGGTTTATTTTTGTTTTGATTGTGTGTGTTTATTTGATTTCCCATGATGATTCGAGGGAGCGACATTTTGCAGCACGCATTAATGCACACACACAGCGACATTGTAAGAGCGCAACATAGACACAAACAAGGATGGGTGTCAGGGGGAACGAATAAGTGGTAGGAGGTTGGAATGTTTGTGTTGGGAGTTTTTTTTTCGTTGTTTGAGGGTGTGTTTATGTTGCGATAAGAGAGAAGAGAGAGAAAAAGCGAGAAAATAAAACACTCATTAGTTAGATGTACAGACAGCGGCGCTAAACGATAAATGTTCAGAGTATTTATACAAAGGAAAAAAAGTTGTAACAAAACCATAAGAAATAAAGGACTGAACAAATGATATATCCTAATATCAAGAATTCTGAATTCTTGAACATCTTGATCAGAGAATCATTCTTAGTGTGATACAATAAATTTATAATGTTTTCGGTTTGCTTTCTGATCGATCAGGTTTAAAGTTGCGAGGATGTTTGCTCCAGCGATGTTCAGCGTCCCTGGTAAGTCATCTTCGTTTTCAACGTCATAAATTGTGATTATACGCGAAAATTATGATGAAAACATTTTGATTTGTAGATGTTTGTACAAGATACTAAACCGTTTATTTTATATTGAAAAATGACGAAGCGCACGATAGCCGCAGTCAAACAGATACGCAGTTACATTCGTTCGCACACATACAAACACACACCATTGTCAAAGCTCATGAGCTTTTGAAGCGTATTTAGCACGGATGAGCTAAGCGTCCGCTTTGATAGTTTAGATAAACAGGCATAACTATGTTATGTGGTAATCATCATTTTAGAATCCAAAGCATTCCAATTATTATGCCTGTTTGTGTTCGATGGTAAGTAGAGTAGCACGTGATAATAACCAAAAACAATGTACAAAACAATAGATAGCGGCAACTAAAAATGACTTCAATCGTGTTTGATTTCGGACGCAAACATGGTACAAACGAGCGCGTTCGCGATTTGCGTATGCCCACGAGCATACATGCTAGCAACTTTGACATTTTCCGGCTTAGGCTTTCGTGGAGCAATCCCAGGACGCTCATTCTTTGTTGTCTTTGGATCAAAAAAGCAAACTTAAACAAAGCATGCGAAGCTACGGCGAAGTTATGCTCAAATCGGTTTTAAGGGACATAATTTGGACAGAATTCAAACTTGGGTGTTTATCAAAAAATAATGTTACAACAAACATGGTCAAAAAGGTTTCGGGAAGTTAAACAATAGATTGGACGTTTTAAGTAACACGATAACGGGTTTCGGGAAGATCAAAATTTCGGGTTGGCTTTTTTTTTTGTTTTTAATTTGAGTTGAAAGAGATTGACGAAAACAAACAAAACGAAAAAGAAAACGGAAAAAGTATAAACTAACGCTAGTACCATTTGTATCATGTCACTTTCGGCTGCACGCTTTTTGCCGGCCTCCAGGGGAGATTGGCTAAGTGGCATTGGCGTCGAATTGACAACAGCCCCGGCAGATGGCGGCGGTGGCGGCGGCAGGGTGCCCATGGTAGCAGCGGCGGCGGCAGCAGCAGCGGCAACAGCAGCCGCAGCGGATACAGGTGCAGTCTAGAGGTTTTTTTTTGGTTTATTTGGTGGAGCGATGTGGTGGTTTGAAAGTTGTTTTTTTTTTCATCGAGAGGGAAGTGGAAGGTTTGGCGGATTGCGTGACGAGGGGTAGGTACAGTTTGGTAGTTTGTTCGCAGTTAAGAGTTCGGTTCGGTGAAGTTAGGGAGGGCAAATGAAGGGGGATTTGTGTGGTTTGTGGTGATGGTTCGAGAATAAGAAAAAGAAGCATAACAAGCATTTAATTTAATAAAGTATTTTGATGATGAAAAGGAAAAGAAAGAAATATAAAACAGAAAAAAGAGGTAAATCAATTTTGAATAAATACAAATTTGGTAACCCCGTTCGGGGATACAGGTGAACGTGTGAAGTGGGATCGTATAAGTAAAATGAAACTGTTGTAAGTGGATAGTACTGATTAAGAAAGCGTGGATTGCAAGTAATAGTTTAATAAAAAGCTTCCATGAAGCGCACAATATATACATCTTAGAATGATACGCTTTGCTTTGATGTAATGAGTACGGTTTTTGTTTTCATCATAATACGAGAGGAGGTGTATTTTTTTTTAAATTTAAAGTCAAATACGAATCGAAGATTTACTAGGCGTTGAACTTTCTGTGGACGGTTTGGTTATCGCTATCGATTCCACGGTGTTTTGTTGACTTGTTCATTTGGCTAGACTTACATACTAGTCTTACATAATACGTAAACTTACTTCTAGTGACTAAATCTAGTTTTTTTTGCAATATTTTTTCGAAGAAGGATAGATGTGCATGACTCAGACATGAAAATGTATGTGTGATTGTGGGACGATATCCTATTAGTAACGATTATTGTGAATATTGCCTTTGTGATTAGATGTGTTTCCAAAAGTTACCGAATACCATAAGCATTTTCAATTATCGAAGAGGTTTTTTTCTGAATGCTTTTGTCAAACGATTGCGACGTAATGGGGAATTCGAATTAGAAGGAGCAGAACCGAATGTTAAACATCAACAAAAGGTAGATCTACATCTACATCAGCAACGACAAAGCCTTCCGGAGATTGTAAATGTCACGCAGTTCTGGTCCAATATGTGAGAGAATCCCGTCGTATACAACGGCGATGGGATGTGGATGGCAGAAGAAGAGGTATATTGTGGTAGAATTGGAGACATGACCGCAATCAACGTGACCAAGACATACGTTAGGCCACCCCGTAGTACAGAAATCGAGCTGCAACTGGAACTGATTTTGTGCATAATTTCTGGCATAAAAAACTCACAACGGTTCACGGGTACGGTTATTGGGCCGTGTCCAGGGTTTGCAGAAATTTCTCTCAATAGATAACGAACAACGATAAAAGGAAGGCAAAAACTGTTCCGAATCATAACAAGCCATGAAAACAAGTTTATCAAACTTGTATACAAGTGCGAAAAAAACAGAATCGAATAGGCAGTCCCCACAGAGAAGTGATGATTCTCGCTTTGTTCTCGCTCATTTTGTGTTGGGGATTGCACAACTGTGTAGAACAAGTTGAAATCATCAGAATTATGAGAATCAGTGCTCTCGCGTTTGGAGCTTTTCAAAAGAAATTTGTCATGAGGTATAGTCTCCCAAATTAGTTCTTTATCATGACAGCTTGCGAAAAAAGTCTCTCACGGTATGCTACATATCATACAGAGAGCACATCCTTCTTCTTCTTCTTATTGGCATTACATCCCCACACTGGGACAGAGCCGCCTCGCAGCTTAGTGTTCATTAAGCACTTCTACAGTTATTAACTGCGATGTTACCATTTTTGCATTCATATATCATGAGGCTAGCACGATGATACTTTTATGCCCAGGGGAGTCGAGACAATTTCCAATCCGAAAATTGCCTAGACCGGCACCGGGAATCGAACCCAGCCACCCTCAGCATGGTATTGCTTTGTAGCCGCGCGTCTTACCGCACGGCTAAGGAGGGCCCCAAGAGAGAGAGCACATCCCTACACATTATCAATGGAATGAAAGTGTTATGGTCCAGGACTCAGCATCAGGAGGGGCATATTCCTTGACTTCAGTTTTCTAATAACTATGGCTATCATTTGACCTTATTTCTGGACGATTTGAAGCTGTTAGTGGAATCTGTTGAGAAACTGTACCAGTATCTGCAGCTTGTAATGGTATTCAGCAATTGACATCCTGATGAAGTTTGGGATCGTTTGAAGAAGAAAAAGGTTCGGATGGAGTTTCCGTGTACACGAACAGGAGGAGATTCGAAATATGGTTGAAGGCGGAACGTACAAGTTCTTAGGTTTCCTGTAACTGAAGGGAACTTGTCACACGTTGGTCAATAAAGAATTGCAGAAAAACTTCTTGCATCGTATGAACGGTATTTTGAAGAGCTTTTTATCGGCAGGCAATAACCTTAGGCGATGAACTGGATTAGACTGACTTGGAAGCGTAAGAACGCGCAGTACGAGTGGCGTTCACCAAGTATCGCATGCGCAATCCAAAATTGTCCATTGAGAGGATCACCCTGCTTCGTTCGTTAGCGATATGCAAGCACTATGTGTTTCTAAGATTCTCAGTTTCTTAGCAGTTGCGAAGATATTTCGTGAAGAGCCAGAAATCTATTGCGTTGTGTGTGTGAAGCTGACCACGGATTCAGTGCCCTGCATCTGGCGCAGAAAGGCTATCAGCTGAATTGCGACATCAGAACTGTTGACGAGATGATCGCACCGTGGAAGCAGAAAGAGTTGGTGACCAGAGAGTGAACTCTTCTCAGAAACAGAGGAATTTATGGTGGCCGTTCGATTCGGGTAATTGCGACGAAGAACAAGACAGCAAGTAAGCATAATGCAAAAAAGGATTTCGCCTTCACTATCGAGTTAAATTTTAAACCATCACTAAGTTTCATCAATTCAAGTTTAAGTTATTTTCACTCAAGCGGGACGAAGAAAAAACTTAAATGCTGTCGAATATTTACAACCCTGGTTAAGCTCCAAAGAAAAATGGTTCCAATTTGCTCGATTCGAAATCTAAAGCACTTTGTATTCAACAAAAAGCGCGAGAGTATTCTTTTTAGAAAAGAGATATCGCACACAAATCAAGTAAGGGCTCGACTTCTTCAGTTTGATATCGATGTTGAACGAGAGGGTTCTATTTATTCAGTCAATATCATCGACTCATAGGAACACGAAACGATTATTTCGCGACCATGGTACTGAACAGTGCAAAGTTTGTAGGGCTCTTTTGATGTTGTGCCTAACATTTTGACAAATATTAAACGCTTTTCCAAGGAGGGTTGCTTGTGATTTCTCACTTCTCATTTCATATTTTTTGTTTCTCACATGGACGAATTTCGCGCCAACCCTTCTATGGGGCTGACAGCACCATCATATGGTATTTCTAAGCCACTCTGCATATTTAGTTTTTCAAAAATTGTCAAGAGTAACAATTGACGGGGGCCTAATTTTTTTTCCTTATTTTTTAAAAAAATCTATGTAACTCTAAAATGAACACACTTAAATCATTTCACAGATTTCGGTGAATTTTGCTTCATTTCACCGAAATCTCAACAGCAGATTTGTTCGGTAATTATTTCACCGATTTTCTGCGGTATTTTCCTTTGTTCAACTGTCAAAACCACCAAAAAATCTGTAAAATTTTCACCGAACAGTTCTGCTGTTGAGATTTCGGTGAAATTTCACAGAAATCTGCGATTTATTTTAAGTGTGAAAAAAATCATTGATTTCTGATACGAGTTTTTTTTTTGGTAATATCGATTTTAATTTTTAAAACTATTTTTTTCAGTGTGGAAATCGGTTTTTTATTTTTTGGATTTTTTTTCAAAAACTTCTGGGAATTTCACGACAGCCCGCCATACAACACTTTTTTGTAAGTCTTGTCATTTTAGAGTTGCATCGATTTTAAATAAACCAGTGATAAAAATAGGCCCTCATCAAATGTTACTCTTGGCAATTTTTGAAAAACTAAGTATGCAGAGTGGTTTAAAAATGCCATGTTTTTATGTCCACCACGTTTCATTCGATTCTGAGATGGTGCTGCCAACCGCTGGTCGAGTTGGCGCGAAATTTCTCACTTTTAACTATCTACATCTAATTTCCCACTTCTTGCTCAGAGATGTGAGAAGTACGAAGTGAGATATACGATGACCGGGACTTATTTCTCAATTTTCACTTCACACTTCTCATTTTGCACAGTGAAAAGTGAGATGCCAGACATGAGGAATGAGAATTGAGAAGTGAGATGTCTCACTACTTACTTCTTATCCCTCATTTCTCCCTTCATACCAGAAGTGAGAAGCGAGAAGTCAGACGCGCCACATCTCACTTGTCGTTACCACTTCTCATTCCTCATTTCTTATTTCTTACTTTCAAATTATGTGGCCAGATCCATAAGCTGCGAAAATACTTCGTGGAGAGCCAGAATCGCCACGAAATCTATCGCGCTGAGTGTGAAGCTGATCATGAATTCAGTGCATGGAACGTACCCAATCAACTAGAACTGGAATAAATCGATAAAACTGCATCTCAAGTGGTAATGTGATGAGATCTGAAGGAGAATGACTTCAATTTGTCCAATTTGAAATCCCACACACTTTGTAGTCAACCAAAAATGCGTAGAATATTTGTTTTAAATAATGAGATATCTCCGAAACACCCACTGGAGTGTTCTATTGGTTCATTTAATATCATCGACTTATTGGAACACGATTCGATTGTTTCACAAAAAAAGTTCTGAACAGCGCAAAGCTTTGATGGGCCCTTTTGCTTTATTAGTAATTGAGAAATGAGAAGGAAGCAATATGAAGTGTGAGGTCTCACTTCTCACTTTCAATTTCTCAATCCTCACTTTTCGTTTCGCATAGTGAAATGCGAGTGTAAGACGTATGAAGTAATGAACACTTAAAATATTCTGCCGACCTTAGCAAAACTTTCGCCGAGATCTAATATTTTTTACTGAAATTCGGTAATTTTTTTGTTGAAATTTCGTCAATATTTTAAAGAAATTGGGCAAAATTGATAATGATTGCCGATGACCACGATTCGTAATGCTCACTCAATCTCAGAAGCACAGGATGCTCCCTCACGAAGATTTTCGGGGAGAAATCGCTTTTACGCTCACTTCGCCAAACGTTGATTTGCTTTTTTTCTTTCATATTCAAGTAAGCGCATTCCTACGGCTATTATTGTTACTATTCTGAGTTCGAATACCGCCGCGCCGGCCTTACAATTTGTAATTGTTCTACGATAATTCTTGCAAAAAGTGAGTGATTGGGTAAAAGTGATGAAACAAGAAAGGATTTTCATCTAATAGGTAAAATTTTTGTTTATCTTCCAAGGCTAATTTTAAAGAAAAGATTCATGGGTGAAAGATGATCCTCAACATAAGGAGAATGACAAAGAAAAAATATTCTTGCCCTGAAAACGCTCGCTTTGGTCTCATTGAAACGAAAATTTGAAACCCTGCCGATGACTCGGAAAAGTTTACCGATACATCATTGCCGAGATCTCGACTGTTGGATTTTCGGCAATCGTAAGAATTTAAAGTGTATATGTCTCACTTCTCACTGTGAAAAGTGAGAAGTTCAAAGTGAGAAATGAGAAGTGAGATGTCTTACTTTTAATTTCTCACTACTCATTTCTAGATTCTCACTTCTCATTAGAAAGGAGAAGTGAGACGTCTCTTATTCTCACTTCTCATACGAAGTAAGATTTGACATGTCCCACTTTTCACTTCTCAAATCTTATTTCCCATGTCTTTACACTTTACACTTTTAACTCCGCAATCACACTTATCAATCTGAGAAACATGAAATGAGATGTACGATGTAGGAAGTGAGAAGTGAGATGCCCCACTTCTCAATCGTCATTTTCCACTTCTAATTTTTCACTTTTTACTTCTCACTTTCCACAATGAGAAGTGAGAAGGGTGACGTTTCACTACTTCTGCTTCACATCAGAAGTGAGAAATGAGACGATCTACATCTCACTTTTTATTCTAATTTGACACTGCTCGTTTCTCACTTCTAATTTTTTTCCTTCTAAATTATCATTGCTCAGTGCATTCTTTCACATTCATAATTGTTCATCAAGACGACATTTTTCGGTCATATGACCCGTTCGGCAAATGACATTTGTGGTCGTATGACTCGTTTGGCTAAATGATATTGTTGTCTTAATTTGCTGAATGATAATCCGTTGCCAGCCAAATCGATTTTTCTGCCAAACGAACATTTTCGGCTAAACAACTTTTTCCGCCAAATAACATTTCGACTAACTATCCCTTTCTGATAAATGACCATTTCGGCCACATGTACTTTTCGGCCAATCGAGTTTTTCGCCCAAATGACTTGATCAGCCAAATGACATTTTCGGCCTTATATCACTTTCGTCCAAATGACATTTGCGGTCAAACGATCAGTTTGGCCAAACGGAAGTCGGCTAACGTGTTATTCAGCCAAGTGGCATTTGTCTAAATGGCTTTCCGTTTGCATGAGGTGTTCCAATTTTTCGAAATTAGTTTATTATTACACTGCAAGGGTTGACGAAGCCGATTTTTTTTGCCGTGATTGTATAACATTTGGTGTGAGATCATTTTCATTTCATTTCATTTAACAAATTCGAGTGATCAAATGGCGGTGGATATCGGTACTATTGGAAAAACTCTCGCGGAAGAATTTGCGGAACCGGGGTGGTAATTCCTATTTTGCTGACGAAATCCGTTACAATCGTTTCCTATTTGTTAACGCCTTCCAATTTACTGTGGGTGTCATTGTATGTATAACAGCTTTATGGTATGATCAACGGTAAACTAGGACTTCCCTACGGGAGCTACTCTACAGTTCTTAACGGTGTTGATATTCGCTAATCTACCGGATGCACTCGCATCAATACTAATCTAATGTGTAACATGATGGGTTGAACTGGGAAATCAACTGGTAATCACTTCTCCCCAATTTGAACGATTCTGGGATAGTGATGTCAAAACATTGGGAATATACTTTCGATGGAGATGATGGAACCTATGAACGAAATGCACTTCTGACGAGTTGTTAAATGTGAATGAAGGTGGAACACAGAACGGGCATGCACTTTCGAGTTATTGCTTATCGTCATCAGCAACGTGTCGTGGTCCTGTCGAACACTATCGATGGATAAAGAAGGCAAGCGAGGAGAAGGAAACGGTTTGATAGAAAGGATATTTAACTCTAACACAGTAACGAGAAAGAAAGAAAGAGACAGCAGAGTAGGCAGTTCAAGGGGAATGGCACAACAGCGTTGCATTTTTTTTTGCTTGTAGAAGGCGAGCAAAAACGGCAAGATGTTTGTTTAAATGAGTTTCATAAACCGTACTTCTGGTCTTGAGTGAGTAAATCGTTTTGCTATAAAAGGTTCAGCGCTTTACTTTGAAAGAGCAAAATAAGAGGTTGTAATATAGCGACATCTGTGCGTCAAAGCTGTAAGAGCGAGCGATTCATATTTTTTTCTCATGGACATACGTAGGATGCTGATGAGTAGATGTCTCTGATTCTAAAAATTGCAGAACTCTTGCTTTCTTTCTCATTGTTCATTTGTTACACTATGCGTTCTATGGTTTCTCGTTTCTACTAAAAAATCGGACGGAATCTACTGTGGTTCTTTTTCTAACTTTTTTTTTTGCTTAGTTCGATAAAGTGTTGGAACAAGAGGATGGACTAGTAGTGGTATTGATGGTGGTAGGATCAGCTACACAACAATTGTGCTCTGTGCCGGAGGACACAAACTGAAATTGCAATCAGGGAGGTAACATTGGTGTGCACGTGTATTTGTGTTAGTAAAACGAAAAAATTCAAACCATCAATCTCGGAAGAATGTAGTTTTTATTTTATCAACGATCAACAACAGAGGTAAATCATTCAAACCATAAACGAAACTTGTGTGAATTCACATAAAATGGCAAACCAAATGGTGTAAAAAAGAATGGAAAACAAAATCAGATGGAAGATATAAGTAGGTGGAAAGATATTGTTAGTGATTAGACGGGAAACTGAAAGAATGAGAGAAAAAAGAACAGAGATAAAGAAAACAGAAAAACGGTACAAGAAATATGTTTTCTTTTTTTTTTGGATTTGTATTAAAGGTAGCCATACCGCGGTTGCGCGTGACTGCGCTGCTTTTATTTGAGCCTGCAGGTGCAAAGGAGGATGGAAGTAGCGACAAGGTTCACGAGCGCATCTACCCTTCACGGCATCCATGCACACCGTGACAGAACCGTCTTCGTGTGTTGTAACGCTGTCCTGCGGATGTGCAAAACGGCACTCGGACTCCGCTCGCTTGCAGGCACCGCGCATGAATTCGCGACATACCTAAAGACATTATCTGCTAATTGATGTTTGTCTTTTCTTAAGGGGGGGGGGGTTTTCATAGTTTTATGTTTAGGTTAAAAGTTTTCATTTACTCTAAGTAGCTTTGTTTAAATAAACAAAAATAATGGTAGTTTGGCTTCAAATGCATTTTTAGTAGCGATATTGTTTGTATTTGCGAAAAAGTTTGCTAAATAAAAGTTTTAGTTGCTTGCCAAAGAATGAAACAAACAATTATGCAAAAAGGTAAAAATGCGTTCGAGTTTTTTTAGTATAAAAATATCAGCAATAAATAAACACATCGATCACGGTTGCAGTGAATCGGTACAAAATTGGCAACAAACGAAAACTGTCTCGGAAGCGGCAAATTTGATTAATAAAAAACGTGTTATAAGAAAGTCGAAAGAAAAAACAGAAAACAGGTTTGCAGATAATTAGGCGGTACAAACGAAAACTTGTGAGCAAAGTTATTTATATGCAGAGAAAAAAACAAACGGACTGCCAGTTTACTTGTTCTAGTAAACAGGAACCAAATGGGGTAGAGCGAATTTGCTTGGAAACATTACGTACAATAAAAAAAAATCATAAATTGAATTAGAGAGAAAAAAAACAGTCGTCAGCAAAGAGATGCAAAAAACAGTACTAACGAATAAGATAATTCTGAAGCGCACGCAAAAATGTTTGCAGCGGTGCTTTGAATTTTGACGAAAATTTGTTGTATTTAGAGTGAGGACAAAATATCGAGAGGGCCGGCATGGCTGCTTAAATCTATGGTACGAAGCGGTACTTGAGTCATCGGAAGCTTTTTAAATCTACAATGGGTGTGCTTAAAAATAGATTTCTAATTTTCATTCTAGTAAAAGTATGTAATTTCGTACACTTTCAATCTTTTTTGACAACACTTGTTTTGAAAAAAAAAATATGTTTGATTATTTTATATTAGGCGTAACTCTTATGTGTTAGGCACGATTTGAAATTGCCTCTAGTTCAAACAACCCCCTCGCAGATTTCTTTAGAATTTCACAGATCTGTTGACAATTGATCGACAATAAAAACCACAGAAAATCCGTAATTCTATAACCTAAGAGTTCTACTGCTGATATTTGGATATGATTCAAAGAAATCTGCAAAAAGGGTTAAATACCTATGTAGCCTTTACAGCTATATGAACAAAGAAGTGTGAAGCATAATATTTAGCATGCTATTAGATCATTCATCATTTTTTCGATAGGAGTTTTTCATTACCAACTTTTTTTTAGATTCGTGAATTAAACCGTACTTAAATTCTGATTTATACAAATGAAAACAGAGTAACGCATTTAATGAACAATTATATTTATTATGTACATCCAACCGATGATTGTTAGATGTTTTAACAATTCTGTATAGGAACCTATCAAAACCTGTATAAGAACTGGGCATATGTGAAAATGCTAGATTCGTTTGCAAATATTGTAAGATACCTTACAATTTTGCAAGCTTCTCTTACATTATTTGTTTATGAGCCTACATTTTTTGTACAAGAATCTAACAATTTCGCATATGCCCAGTTCTTTTACAGGTTTTGGTAGGTTATTATACAAAATTGTTAGAAAATCTAACTGTCGCTGGTTGGGTGTAGTTGTTGTCAACTTCAAGACGTGATACCATCTGATGCAAGAATTTGAAATATTCAAACAAGTGTCGTAAAAAAAGGTTTGCCAGAGCAGCCCAGCCCTCTTGATATGCAGTCTTGTGTTTCTTTTTTTTTTGGTGTAGTTTGCATGTTGCTTGAAGACCTAAAAATGCTCGGAGTAGATACGTTTTTGCTTGAACCCGCTTCGCAGTTTTTATTTTTTCGCGAGACACAGTGGTAACCGTTCTAAGGAAGTTGTCGCTCATTTAGAATCTGATTCGGAAAACAGAGAGACGTTAGTTCACTGCAGCAGATTGACGGATCGTGAAGGTAATGTTTTTTTTCTTCTGTAACGGAAGCATTCATGGCTTGGTTTTGTTGGGGTCGTATTCCTCGCGAGACAGTCGTGCGGAACGTTAATCTGATGAAGTTTTGAATAGGGGTAGAAAGTAGTACTAGATCGGGGAAATAAAGAAATGAAAACAGATAGAGGGTGGTCGATTTGAAAGGCGTAGGTGGGGGGTGACAATAACTAAAGTACTTCATATAGAGTGTTGTAGGTGTGTAGTAAGAGTGTGGCGAAGTTGGACGTGACAGAACGTACATATGTGGTTTGGCTGGAGTGCATTACGGTTAGGGGCCCCAGGCCTCGGACCGACACACATAGAGACAAGGCGAGAAATCTGAAGGGGTGTGGATAGTTCTGTATCCTATGGAAGAAGTTGGTATCGATTCCGGAAGCCTAATCTAGATGGGCGAATAAAGAAGCTAATCTAAAGCTATTCCGTGCTAAAACTATTCTAGGAAAGGATCTGAACAATCTGACTATATAGCTGGTCATCTATCACTGAGTTGGTTGCACTAATGTTTTTTTTTCTTTTAAATTTGTTATACAGACTAGTTTACAAACTCTAAGCTGTCACGAAAAAGTTTTTTTTTGTTCCGTAGTAACATAAATTGGTTGATTAAATTGAATTAGCGAAACAATTTGATTAGCTATCTCATAATGATATATTTTCAGGTTTGGTGTCTTCGCTATCCTTAAGTTTTATTTCCTTTTAGTAAACGTAAGAAGCATTTCAGGTGCGGAAAATTCGAAATAATTAACGTTTAAAAAAGTGTCACTTTTCCATCAGTATCCATAATGGAGTTTCGAATTTTCCGCCCAATTTTTAACCTAAATTAATTAAAAGTAGCTTTAAACTAGCAGGACACCAATATTCGTGTTGAAGAATGATGACAAAGATTCGAAATGGATAAAAGAGCTCGAAATTGCAACATTGTTTACTTCTTGGCCAGAATAGAGACTTTGCAGATTTTTGAGAAATTTCATCAAATTCTCAACAGCGTAACTGCTTCATAATCGTTTTTTGCGATTTTTTTAAAAAAATTTAATGTCGAAATCTGCAAATCAATTATCGACCGGTTCTGCTGTTTAAAAATTTGTGAAATCTCACAGAAATTAAACTCACCATTACTCAAAGGCTTATGGTCGTAATTCATTTTTAGTATTATATAATTTCTTACTGACTGAAATGCTAATAATGCTGCAATTTCGAAAAGAACATATGAATATATTTATAGAAATAATTCGTGTGGTGTTTCTCGAGATTAAAATGTGTTTCAAAAAGCAAATATTTCTGTTTCATACTTTCAATAAGTGTTACAAATCGTTTCTAAACGTAGCCATAGCATCGCGCTGAATTGGCTAAAGCTTGCTCAACAGTGAAGGAAGCTTTTAATCAGAGAGTTTTTGATAAATGCTGCAAAATGTTCTGAAAAAAATCGAATTTCTGTTAAACTGAACAAGTTTGATAAACAACTTAGGCAGCATGGTGTTCGTTTGGCCGTGATTTTAATTTGGGAATTTATATTTGACAAAAAACGCATTCTTCGGATAAATCGAATAGAAATGAGTTTTTTGGAGCGTTAGTTGTACAGATTTTGTTTACAATATATTTATTATTTGAAGTTTTTATTCAATTTTTTTTTATTCCCATCTATATTTAATTACAGCACATAGTAGATTGATAACATAAATAAAAAAATTGCGCGCATCATCTCCTTCGATAATTTCGAAAGTGTGCAATTCAACATCGCACATATGAATCACCCATCATGTTTACATTGCTTGCACTCGCGACTCACCTCATGGTGAAGGAGGAATTGACTCACTGCGAATGTGTATCTTGCATGGTACGGCTACTACGATCTGTCATGTGACTGAGGAACAGTATATTAGACTTGTTCATGTTTATAGGACTGTCCAACGCCACACAGAAAGACTGACAAAAAAGTGAGCACAAAAGCACTCGCCTTTGTCCCATGGGGGCGAACGCGGTATAAATTTGAGTACAGTAAGGCTGCTCGAAAACATTCGTAGTCTATTAAGCGCTCGTATTAGTCCTATAAGAGCGGACGCAATTTATCCTAAGTCACTTCCCTTTTCTTTTCTACAAGAGAAGTAACCAGATTGTTTGTTTGTTAGTATGTTGAGCCCTTCAAAACTAAAAAAAACCGAAACGACTTGTTAGTCGTCATCAAACCACGACACACCACGTAAATGCAGGGCTGTAACCGAAGCAACACCTAAGTTTAGTACGATTTTGCAGGTGGCCGACCCGAATAGAGCTAATGCCAAACCAGTACCTCCGAAAAGGAAGGCTACTGAAATATGCCGGGAAAAAGTCGATCAGGTTGCCGACCCCAAAGAACGGCGGAAATTAGTCTTCGTCGGGAGTAAGGCCTCCTTCCCTGGGTAGAATCCCTGGTCGTGTATTCCAAAAGACAAAAAAGATTGGAGAAAAAACAGCAAGAAGTGCGGCCGAGGGAGTGTAAGAGGCTGCAGCTAAGAAGGGGAACACCCGCAGAGTAAAGGATGCACCTTTCGCGTTCGAAGGAACAGAGGCAAGGCAATTATCGTCAAGACAGACGGTAAGAGCTACGCCGATGCTCTGTAGGCCATGAAAATCAAGGAAAAGCTCTCTAGTCCGTAGAATGCGCAAGGGTTAGATGATGCTGTGCGGAGAAGTTCTCTGTATACAAAATTGGCAGAGAAGGCGCTGGGTGATGGGGTCCAGGTGAAAGCCCGATGCCCAGTTGAGGTGGTTCAAAAGACCAATTTGAGTGGCATGAACAAGCCTAACATGTGTCTGCTGCTCAGTCTTATGACAGATCATAGCAGCTATCGTACAAGGCACTCAACCGCAATCAGTAAATTCTAAAGGACGTTAGCGAGTGCAAGATTTTAGATACTTTAGCATGATGCCACGAGTAAATACGGTCCTCGTTGAATGATTTTTTCGACAGTTCAGACAAGTCCTGTTCACCAACTCGGACATGGCTCGAGTGTGTAGTTGCTTGATGGCCCCGGAGTCCATGAAGTAGGACTTCCAATCTGTCACCAGACGAAGTTTACGTTCAGTCGCTGCAGAACCTAATGGACCATTCCCATTTGGGTGATTTCCACATGCAACACTGCATAGCTCGTTTGGCAAATCTGCCAGGAAAATGAATCCAAACATTTCTTGTGAAATCACCCAACTTGTTTATGTAGAATTGCATCACCAATCTGCTTGGTGGGACGCCCGTATGTTATGGCAATATACTGAGTGCAAACGATTTTTCCTCTGCGTTAATGGAACGCCCGCAATAGTAAGGTGTTATTGTGGATCAGAATGATCCTAATTCTGCATGGGATGCCCATAAGCTATAGGAATGATCTGGGATGGAGCTCTCGATACTACACATCAAATTACATACATACAGGCGTCATGCAAAAAGTAAATTTTCTATAAGGAAACACAATCAACGTAGGCGCCAAATTTTGTTTTGCGTGTTATTGTTGTTATGTTGCCTTAGAAAATTTTCTTGCCGACAGTTTTTTTGTCGGCACACACTGACAGCTAGATTTCGGCTCGTCTTGATATACACATTTTTTGAATCTGATACTTCCTCCCAGGGAATTATTTGAGCCTTGCGTTGGTGGGACGCCCGCTAGCAGAATGGGATCAGAATAATCACTAATCTGCGTGGTGGGACGCCCGTATATTACAGCAATGAATTGAGTGCAAAAATTTCTTCCCCTGCGTTTGTGGGACGCTCGCAAGAGGAAGAGTGTTATTGTGGATCAGAATGATCACAATTTTGTGTGGTGCGACATCCGCATGTTATAGAAATTGGTTGAGTGCGAGACTTTTTTTTCTCTGCGTTGGTGGACACTCGAAAAAAGAAGAGTGTTATTGTGGATCAAAATGGTCAGTTCTGCGTGGTAAGACGCCCACAATCGATAGAATGCAAGATTTTTTTTCTCTGCGTTGGTGGGACGGCCACAAGAAGAATGTAGATATTGTGGATCGAAATGATCACATTTCTGCGTGGTGGGTCGCCCGCATGCTATCTCAATTATTTGAGTTCAAATGTTCCTTCTTTTGCGTTGGTGGGACGTCCGCAAGAAGAAGGGTTTTATTGTGGATCAAAAGATCACAATTCTGCGTGGTCTGAAACCCGAGATGACTTGAGTGTGAAAATTTATTTGCGTTGGTGGATCGCTTGTCAGAAGAATGTTGTTGTTGTGCATCATTATTGTCATAATTTTACGTGTCCCTCCACGAAATGTGATGACATGTGATGTCAATGAATTGAGTGCAAAAATTTCTTCCTCTGCTTTAGTGGGACGTCGCAAGAAGAAGGTTTTTCTGTGGATCAAAAGATCACAATTCTACGTGTTCTGAAACCCGAGATTTGAATGCGAAAATTTCTTCACGTTGGTGGAACGCTTGTAACAAGAATGTTGTTTTTGTGGATCAATATTGTCACAATTTTACGTGGTGGGACGCCCGCATGTTATGGCAATGAATTGAGTGCATAAGTTTCTTCTTCTGCGTTGTCCCACTCGCAAGAAGAAGGGTGTTATTGTGGATCAAAATCACACAATTCTGCGTGGTTCGACACCCGAGATGACTTGAGTGCGAAAATTTCTTTGTGTTGGTGGAACGCTTGTAAGAAGAATGTTGTTATTGTGGATCAATATTGTCACAATTTTACATGGTGGGACGCCCTCATGTTTTGGCAATGGATTGAGTACAAAGGTCTCTTCATCTGCGTTGTTGGGACGCCCGAAAAAAGAATGGTGTTAATGAGGATCAGATTGATGATCATTCGCGGGTCCCACCGTCTGCCGCATGTTATGGAAATGACTTGAGTGTAAAAGTACCTTCCTCTGCGTTGGTGGGACACCCGCAATAGAAAGGTGTTATAGTGGATTCGAATGATCATTATTTTACGTTGTGGGACGCCCGCATGTAATTGCAATGGGAATGGTGTTATTTTTTTTTTATCAAAACGGTGTGACTATTCTTCAGCTCGTAGCTTTGCCTTTTTTTTTAAAGGAGAGGGGGAGTATGTAACATAAACAAGCCTAACAAACATCTTTGCCCAGTTTCATGACAGATCATAGCAGCCGTCGTACAAGGTACGCAATCGTTATCAGTCAATCCTAGAGGTCGCGAGAGCAAGCATAGCAAATATATTGGTTGGGTGATTTTTACATGCAGCACTGAATGGCACACAAATGTACGACATCTTTCGCAAGCATTCTATTGCATTGGACAGATTCAGTAGCTGTTTCAAGCAGATTTAAGAGCTGTCCGATTAATTGACGAAGTGCTGCGAAGATTGTCAAAGGCTAGAAAGTTTGAGCGATTTTCTCGCTGCGAATAAGGAACAAACGAATACATTAAACGCCATCTCCATCAGGAAAAGATGAAGGAGAAGGATTAACGTTAGTGACCCTCGGATGAAATTTTCCGTAGACGGTTTTCGAAGTGAAGCTCAAAAACAATGCAGTCTCTTGAATCATGTTGACCGATTTGTGTTCCATTTCACCAAAGGCGGCACCCAGATATTTAGTTGTTAACAAATATGATTTCCTGGAAACAAGAACTACTAGTTGCTCATTTTAGGAATGTCTTAAAACAGAAATCGCAGGAGTAGATTATGCGCCGTGCAATGAACTCTTCTCAGTTCCATATTACAGGCGCTGGTTATGAAGTTTGTCCTCAAGCTGTCTCTATTTCTTCCAGGGACGCCGAGAATAAATATACCACATTTAAAAATGCTTCAAACCATTCGGCTGATTCAGCTCCTAAAGCACACTAAAATTGACTGACTTCGACAAACAACATAAGTTTTCAAGGAAGCGCAAAAGGTAGTCAGGTCAACCCGCTGAGAGGAAAAATAATCTTGCCACAGTTTTGGATTGACCTAGAGATTGACAAACTGTCATCACTGCGGTACGATGATGGTATGATCGTCGTTCATGAAACTATCGTCGAGCGGTCATTAAAGTCTCGAAGTAGTTAGCCATACAAATCCTCGTTTTATTGGCCCTATCAATTGACAGGAAATTAGCATTGAATCCCAAAAATTGATAAGCGTGCCTCAAGAAACGAACACTGAATCATATTTGCTCTACGTGAACGTGACATACGATGCTGATAACCCATCGCAACCTACTACGATTGAATTTCAAATTTGTTCGCATTAATTTTGCTAAGCATGCTCACACTTCACTTGCCTACTGCGATTGAATTTTAAATATTCTTATATTGTTTATTATTTTAAATTGATTTACACAGAATTCTCTTTTTACACGATTTACATTTTCCCAGTTTTGCTCTCATCTAAAGTATTTATAGCACAATATTTACTATCTGATTTTTCTTTGAATTATTTAGGATTCTTTGGAACATGTTGCATAGATTTTGGTATTTATTTCTTTTTATTAATTTATTATTGATACATAGTTGTTGTTACCCACATTTTGGATGACCGATTCTAGATAACTTAACTCTCCACAGGCCTTACTGTTGATGATGCGTACTGCGAGTAGCCAACCAATTGTGATGTAACCAACAATGATAAGAGTTCAGGCATAGTTGTCCGTCCAGCGGTGGTGATTCGAGCGGGAAGGATAATACGCTCCCAACAACCAAAAGCGACATAAATGTCATGAAGAGTTTTCAAAGCGAAATCTTTTAAGATTATGGCGCTTTAAATCTGTTTGCAGACGTTGCAATAGGCCTTAGAAACTATTCACAGACTCTTCAAAGTTGGTGGAATATTTCCTCCTCACTATCCGTTGTTCATCAGAATTTACACGAAGAAACACGCCAAACGATCAGTCAGCGCTCGGTTTGGCACATACCCTAATTGATGCATTCACGTGCAATTGCACCTAACGATCAATTTATCAACGCATGTTGCCGTATTTTTCATCCGCTGACAGTGGCATTTTTCCGGTCCTACTTCAGTGGACATCGGTAGCAAAAATAAGGTACCAGTCCGCTACATTTGGAAATTGATCCAGCTGGTCCGTCGTCGCCCTTCCCGCGCTCCAACGGATGTGCCATGCCCACTGCAATAGTGCTTTGTCGACCAGAAACTGAGTGCACTGTGTGACAACCGGAGGAATGGTTCCATTTCAGCTCACTCACTCACTCCGGGCAGTTCTATGGGTGTGAGGAGCCAGTTGAAAAAAGAATCGTCAAAAAGTCAAATCCTCAACATCATTGCAGCAACAACGACGGCGAGTCTGCATTCGGACAAATTTGCACACACGGCGTGAAATATTGTGATAAACGACATGCACCAAACACCACACCATGCCGAAGAGCAGCAGGTCAGGATCCTCAGACCAGACCAGGAGAGTAACAGGCTCCAGAAGCAGAAGCCGCACCCGGGCGTTAAGGTTTTGTCCAGCACCAAGTTTGGTGATAATTTCCTTTTTATATTGTGGTAATACCAGAAAATGATTGCATCGATTTTCTTTGTGAAGTGTTCATTGAAGTAGTTATGTAAATCGCATAAAACTGTTGCAATTTGCCTTTGTTTCTGAAACCGCCTATGCTGAAACCGTTTGTCAGGACTGCGCTGAGGTGCCAGGAAGCGCGGCATAAAATGCGGGTCACATTAAGGTAACAAATTGCCCTTCTCACTTCTGTGATGTGCCTTGTCCGGTTATGTCTGTATGTGTGTACAATGTTCGGTGATTTCGGACTTCCAAGCCAGTGCGCAGTGTACTGCACATGGCCAAGAATTGGTCGCAATATAAACTACTGATGGACGTTCTACGAACGGGTGGAGAGCAACAAAAAAAAATTGTTGTGAACCATAATTTGATTTTCATTTCGTGCTATAAATAAACATCCCCCTGCCTGTTCGGAGCAGCCCAATTCGTGTTCCGATGCTGGGGTATGTAGTTCATTGATATATTTTTCATTGCAATAAATATTCAGAATCAACACGCAGTTATTTATTTTAACGCGCTCAATACTAGCGAAACATCCTGACTCTATCAATCTTGCTTGTTCAGCTGATTGGAACGGTGATGTGCGCGCCCACGGACACGGAAACCGACTGAACAGGTTTCGCTTTTCTGAGTTCGTTTGAAACACATTTTAATCTCGCTGCTGGGGTTTTACGAAAGAACAATGGAAACAAATGAATTTAACGAAAGAGTAGTTATTTGCGCTTTTAAATACATTCAGAAAAGTTTGGAATTAAACGTATGCATTAAATGTGTGAGAATATGTATTATTGAAAAGAACAAACGTGCGCTGAAGCGAGATTTAATGATTTAACTTTCTTCAAATATTGCATGTATTCCACGGTCCACAAAGAATTCAATCATTCGAATGCTCTACACAAGACACTGAGTTTGACTGAGATTTTTGTTTCGGTTGTCTTTTTTTTTGTTTGGAGACAAACTTATTGTTTAATACTCCGCTAATGTTTGAAGCAAACCGATTGTAAAATTGCTTTTCACGATACTGGGTTTTGTTATTGTTTTTTTGGCATTTAGAATCTCAGCGCTTTATGAACCGACCAATTACTATTCGTATTAAAATTTCTATAATTGCTTAGTCTAATAGTTATATACAGTGAAGTAAGTACAAATGCACAGAAGCCGGAAGAGTTTTCAAAGGCATTTCAAATGATTTTTTTGATAAAAGAGAATTAAAGATGTGAGTGAATTAAAAATAAATAAAATAAATTGCTTATCGCAAGCTCCTACTAAATTTTCAAAGGCCCGATTTTTTTCAATAAGGTACAAAAGTATTGCTACACCTGTTTTTTAAATCATAAGTTACATATCAAGTTTTCAAATCTGAAGAGTTTCCATACTGATTGAATTAAATAAAATTTGAAGGATTGTAAGCAAGGCAAGCGTCACTTGCCTGTGAATGGCTTCACCCGGCATACACACGGTAAGACATGTTTGACAAGCGTCGACTCTGTCTTCATGAAATTAGACAAGTTGGCGCTATGTTTATTTTTCTTCTTCTTCTTGGGATTGGCATTCCCCACACTGGGACAGAGCCGCACCGCAGCTTAGTGTTCCTTAAGCACTTCCACAGTTAATAACTACGAGGTTTCTAAGCCAAGTTACCATTTTTGCATTTGTATTTCATGAGGCTAACAAGGTGATACTTTTATGCCCAGGGAAGTCGAGACAATTTCCAATCCGAAAATTGAACGGCTAAGGAGGGCTATGTTTATTCATTGCTCATCAAACAGCTCACACAAGGTCCAATGTTTTACCAATTTGTCTAGTTTACTGTGGTCGAGTCTACTTTTGTCAAACATGTTTGATCGAACATTGACTCCGCCTCTAGGGAAATAGACAAGTTGGTATATCATTTGACCATGCATAGAACTGTCTAACGAACCAAGTTGGACAACACTAGGCCGGAAGTTGTTTGGGCTAACGTTGACGTTGAAAAACAACTGACCGAAAATCATTTGGTCAAAAATGTCGTTTTGCCGAACAGCTCGTTTGGCCGCCAAAGTCATTTGAACAAATAGGTCATTTGGCCTGAAACGTCTTTTTGCCGAAATGGTCGATTGGCAGAAAGGGTAATTTGGTCGGAAATATCATTTAGGCCTTTCTGCCAAACGACCATTTCGGCAAAAAAGGCGTTTTAAACCAAATGACGTACCAACATTTTTGGCCGTATGTCCTTTTCGGCCAAATGACATTTTCGGCTAAACTGTTGTCAGCCTAATAACCGCTTCGGCCCAATGTTAAATTTGACCAAATAGCATTTGGCTAAATGGCTTTCAGCCAATCGACCCTGCCACGTTGTTTCAAACTTAACCATAAAGAGGAAATATTCAATCGTATTTAATACATTTTGTTGTTAAATTCGATTATCAATTGTTGCTCAGGGAGACACAAATCACCGAAACAAAATAATTACCCCTTGCGCCAAGGAATCCTTGCAAACCTTTGGATCTCGCGATATTAATTAACATTAAATTATATTGAACTAGGCTAGATATATCAGTCATGGCTATAGCACTAGTTGTCACACTATAGTGCTTTATATGCCAAATGGCCAATCAAATTATCGCAAACCATGTTTATATCGATAGCATAATTGTAAAAACTGATTTTGCTTAATTTTTGCCGTCCTTTGCACCAGTTGTCGCACTAGTGGTCCCAATTTGGTTAATCCCACTAGAAAATAATGAGATTTGCCAAATAAGGAACCAAAATTAAGAAAAGTGCCGCAACTGATGCATGCGTTCTTATTATGGATTCATAAATATTGAGGATTATAACAAATTTTATTGTGGTTTTCACAGCTGTTCTAAGTAGCAGGAAGTAAAATCTTTCGCTTGATATATAAAGTTGACCCGCATGCCTTTTACTTATTTAAAAAACAGTTTTTCTTATGTATGGCGACGATTGGTACACCCACTCTATTATTAAACTAAATTTGATGCGGCCTTCGATAGAAATCCTCATTTCAGGTTTAAAATCAATCTCGCCTTACAATATAAAGACACTATGAACAAATTCAGGAAAAGTGCCGATTGGAATTCCAATTCCTTCATATGGTGGTACTAATTCCATCTTTTCATACTCTACCACGACGGGCACAAAGTGACATTCGATAGGCAGAGTTGTTTTACTCTTTCTTTAGCCAAATTCTGCTATACCGTATTGATTTTTTGATCACCGTTGTATATGCTTTTTTTGCTTATGGCATGTATGACTTATTTATATGATTTATTTGCTCATGCCATTTCGAATAACATGATTATGACGAATAACATGATTATGACGAATAATAATTATTTTTTATTATACTTAAATAAAAAATATAATTTCAACTCCCATAATTTAGTATTCAAGCAATTGCTAACAATAAAGCAACATCTCCAATTCGATTTGATAAAGCAGTTAACATCCCCGCATTATAAGATTTAACATTTTGAAAATAAATAACTAAACAATAAGAAACTAATCCTAATCCATCTCACCCTAATAAAATTCTAATTAAATTTGGTCTAATAATTAATAATATTTTACAGAAGGGGAAATTAGGCCGAATGGGTCTTTTGGCCAAAAAATGTCGACCCGTTTGGCTAAATGACATTTTCTCTGCCAAATGGCAGCCGAATATGTCACTTGGCTAACACCGAAATTTGGCCGAAATGGACATAACTGAACCGGGAATTAGCCCGGGGAAGTAGTATGGCTGAATAGGTCATTTAGCCGAATATGCCGTTTGGTAGAAATGGTCGTTTGCCAGAAAGGGCCATTTGGCAGAAATGTCTTCTAGTCGAAATGGACATACGACCGAAAGTGTTGTTCGGTTGTACTGGTTATTTAGACGAATAAGTTGTTTGGTCGAATCGATCGAATTTCGGTCGAAAATGCCGTTTGGCCAAAATGATTATCTAGCAGAAGTGTCAGTTGGCCAAAAAATGTATACCCGTTTGGTCAAATGACCTTTTCTGCTGAATGGCTTTTTTGTCCAAATATTCAATTCAGCCAAACAACTTATTCATCAATATGATAAGTTCAGTCAAACGACACGTATGTCCTTTTCGGCTAAGTTTCCAATTCATCTGTATGTTCACTTTGGCTAAAGTTCGATAAGGCAAGTGGAATTAGGTCAATGACTATTGGATTCACGTGATATTCGGACAAATAGCTTTCTGCCGAATGAATTTCGGCTCAATAACTCTTTCCCATTTTTAACAATTTCCCATGGAATTTTCGAATCTCCCATAGACAATACAATGAAACTGAAGAAAGTCAAAGAAATTCCTTCGACATTTCGAAAAAAAACAGTTCTCTGTGAAAAAATCCTAATTCGACGAAAAAAAATTTAAAAATCCTGTGAAAATTCCAAAGAATTTCCGGTGAAACCTTCGACAAAAAAAAATCCTGGAAAACTCCTATTAATGTTCCGCGGAAACGCTGAAAAATTTTCTGTGGAATTTTTGTAGATTTTTTTTTATAAATTCCTAAGACACTTATTAAAAATTACAATCGATCAATGGATCAATTTCCCGCGGAAATTCTGAAGATCCTTCCTTAGAAATTACAAAAGTTTCCATTTGAAAATTCCAAACAATTTTCAAAGAATTTCTCATTGAAACTTCATATTATTTCCAGTGGAACATCTGAAAAAAATCTAATAAAACATATTTTGAGATAACTGGAAAAGGTTCAATAGATAGATTTTCTGGTCATTGTCTTGAAAATATTCCGGAAAAATCTTTTAGAAACGAATGCAAATAAAAAATCCCCACGACGTTTCACGCCGCCGTCTCCGAGCAAAATTATGACAAACGGCGTTGACGACGATTTTCGGACCGGCCACACACCTCTTGTCTCACTTTTCAAGGCGGTCATATTGAATTCAGTCGCCATCTTGTATTTATTGTTAAAAAACTTTTTTTTTCGCAAGGTTCGCAACTACCGATTTTGAAAGACATTTTCAGTCATTGTCGGGTTCGGTGGAAGGTCATTTGGCATAAAGTCGTTTGGCATAAAGCCGTTTGGTATAATGTTGTTTGACATAATGGTCGTTTGGCATAATGGTCATTTGCCATAATAGTGTTGTAATCAACAATTTCTGAACTAATGCAAAATTTGTTCAATTCTTTATAAATGTAGTAATGGCTGTCTTAGAGTAAGGAAGCGGCAGGAAGATTATGGTCGAAGGCCAATGAATCGACCGAAACGTCCAGACAATCTGGCAAATATTCGTTTTATTTCTCGCCAATCTCTCAATCGATTATCAACCGAAACATCGCGGCCATCGATCGCTTTTCATCAATTCTTTATAAATAGTCACTGATTTTTATGTTTGGTTTTTCCACTTAACATCTTTTGCCTCTGGGTATGAAACAAGATCGCCTTTGACACGTTACAAACCATTTTTTGCATGAAAATATAATGAATCCAGTGAATTAAATTCTTCAGGAGATAGAAGTATACTTTTCAAACACACTAAGGCTAAGTGCGATTTTGTCTTCAAAGGATGCATTTTCCCAGCAGATGGCAAAGAAAGATGTGACTCCTTTTTACTTTATAAAAGTCATTTTTTAAAACTAGAATTGAAGCTAATCACATAGATTCCTTCTTTCAATTGATGCATTTTTTTTGTTTGGGGCCGAGGGAAGATATGATTCTTTCTTTCAAGGAATGCATTTTTTCGGCAGAAAGCAAAAGGCAGATATGGTTCCTTCAATCAATTCAGGCATTTGCTCGGTTTAAGACAAGGGGGTATATGATTCCTTCTTTCGATGGACGCAGTTGCCCGGTTCACAGTTAAAAAATCTGAAAATTTGACGCTGTGGAAATATTTGAACTCATATTTTTGTGTTCAATAGCCTTTAATTTTACATCCAACTTTTTCTTGTACGCAATATTGAATACAAGCTCCATAGTAACGACAATCTGTAATTCTAAAAAGTTATGGAAAAATAAGTCGAATAAAACGGAGCCTTTTTGTAACATCATATAACCTGTAACATTTTTATACTGTGTAGAAGACAAGAGAGTATATGACTCTTTCTTTCTATTAAGGTATTTGCTCGGATTAAGGCAAGGGAAATACGATCCCTTCTTTCAAAGAATGCATTTTCCCGTAAAATGGCAAGTGAGAATATGACTCCTTCCTTCAATTCAGGTATTTGCTCGGTTTAAGGTAGGGAAAAATCTGATCCCTTCTTTCAAAGAACACATTTGCCCTGCAGAATGCAAGAGAAGACATGAATGCTGCTTTCAATTCAGTCATTTGCTCAGTATAAGGCAAGGGGAGATATGACATCTTCTCCCGAAGAATGCATTTGCTCGGTTGACGGTAAGGTCATTCCTTATTTGGTGAAGACATATCGCTAAAGGAGCTCAATAATTTTCTTAATTCAAAGATGATCTGTAGGTTTGGTAGGTCTGTCAATGTTTTAAATGTTTCCGTTTTTACAGTAACCTTCTCTATCCTTGTTTTGCGTGTCGTACAATTATCATGTATAAACCCTTTTGGTAGAAGCAACGAAGCTGAATGCTTTAATAATATCTACACAGATATAATAACAATTATGCCAAATGATTATTATGCCAAAGGAACATTATGCCAAACGACTTTATGAAAAACAGCTTTATGCCAAACGGGACACAAATGTCTGTTTAATCTCCCAGTGAATAAATATTTCAACTATGGAAAAGATCTTGCTTCCTAGATGCTTCCTGTTTGTTTTTCATGCCAATACAAATAAGCAAGGGAAACTATTCTCGTCTTTTCCATTGATAGCATTTTGGGGAAAATAAATTTAGAATAATCGAAACTACTCGAGTGTACATATTCCTTAAACAAAATGTTCGTTGGTAAAATGTAGGTACAGACCCCATTCGATTTTGGCAACACCATTATTTGTTTTATTTTTTTTTATTTTTTTGGTATTGCTTAAAAACCACGTAAATTGCGTAATACTCGTAAAAAAATTGTTAGATCCATAAACCGAGGCGAAAATAAAAAAAAAATCGCGTAAATATATTTTTTTAAGATAAACGCCTAAATAACGAAATTTTCGTAAAAGAAATTGATTAGACCCCGAAACCGACGAAAAAAAAATTAAAAAAAAACCCGCGTGAAAAAAATTAGTGTAAACGTTTAGATTTCAAAATTCGCTAAAAAGGCTCATAGTGTGTCTAGCGTCACAAAAAGTGAAGAAATGTTGAAGTATCATGAGAAAACAAAAACCATTCGATTTTGGCAATATTCAATTGCCAAAATCGAATGGGGTCTGTAAATAATTTTGGATTGAGAAAAACACGCACCTGAGATTTTTACTCAAAGCACAATATATGCGTCTATGAACTTTTAAAGTCAAAATTGTGAACATTAAAATGAAATAGCTTGATGCAAAACATCCAAGATGGTGCCCGAATTCAATATAATAGCCTCTGTTTTTTCATAATTGTACATTGATCATTGCCACATAAACGGGCATGGTGGTCATATGGCTACCGCTTCTGCCTCATACGCGGGAGGTCGTGGGTTCAATCCCAGGCCCGTTCATCCTACTTTATATCTTTTCATATATTTCTCATGTTCTAGCAATCGATAGAACTGAAAATGGGCTTTCATACCGTTTCCATCTGCTATCCCTATACCTACAGCTTAACTTGATTAGTTCTAGCAGGTAACTGTTAGAATTCGAAATGAGCAAAAAAAGCTCGTATCGGCATCCACCCTTTCATTACTATCACATTGGCAACCCGTTAACCAAGACGAACCTCTGCCATAAAACCTAACCCCCAGATTCCAATAAAATTCCGCAGGAACTCGTGGCGAGTACAGAGCTGTTTCTCGGCTTGCAAGTGGGCGAGTGACTGCATCATCAATTCCTTCCCATGGTCGATCACGGAGTAGCAACTACGAATTGCACGGTCGTCATGCTCATGCTCATGCTCAATTGTACATTGATCATTGCCACACTCCCTATTTTTAGAATTGACAAAGTTTGAGAGGACCATAAAAATGATTTCAAGCACAATAAGCAACGGGTCCAACTTTCTGAAGAATTTAACACGGATCCTCCATATATTCGCCAATAACTTTATAATGAACATAAATGCAGGTATTTTTGAGAACATCGTGCAACGGTTTCACCAAAAATTACCCAGAAGATTTAAAAAAATCTTGCTTTAAATAGATTCCTTATTAGAACTTCTTTAAACATAAAACGGGTTCAGAATAGAATTTTTAACTTAAGATGAGATATTATCGGTAAGATTCTTCAGACTCCATAAATGATGACCATGATTCATGAAATTTGTCAACAAGTTTAGATTATGGTTCATGGTTTCAAGAACATCATTCGTTGTATAGCACTTTACTATTTGAAATATAATAGAAATGATACAATTTGTGTCGTTCACCCACAGGTTTGGTTTCTTGTTGTGTTGTGTGTTTTTTATTCCATTTCTACCAAACTCGTAGTATAAAAGATATAATCTGGCAAAGGATTGCACAAGGCTCCTAGCACGACTACCCACAACAGGCCCAGAATAAAATATATGTATGTGCGATTGATGATTGTAAACATTGAATTGAGATTTTTTTTTGTTCCAAAATTGAAATAAATAAAAAACTGTCTTCCCACAATTTTATCGTTTAAGACACAACAGAAATCAATAATGAGAAAGGACTAATAGAACAAGTTTTTGTTCAATTTAATACAAAAAGAATAGAATCATTGGTATTTTCCAGCCTTTGAAAACTCCTCCGCGCTTTGCTTTCATAACATTAAGTATCGGTTATTGTTTTTGTTTGTAAGAAATAGTTAAATCTATACACAGCGAGATATTAAAGTAGGTAGAAGTAACCGTTCAATGTACATTACAGTATATGTAGAAGATAGAAATAGCAGCCTTGGTAAATCTTAACAATTCAGTCGAAACATAATGTACATTTACATACAAACTAGTTTGTTTATAGTAGATTAGGAAACAATAAAATTATAAAATTAAAGTATAATTAAAAACAGTGAGGTGCGCATAAGTATAGACATCACAAAACATGTCTCATTTCTTTACAGATAAAGCGTTCTATCGATATTTATAAATGTATAAATAGTAAAAGTGTAAACGATAGCATGTTTTTCGTTTATCATACATTTTTAAGGGTAAGAAATAGCAAGACAGAAAACTAAATACATAAATATATATATATATGTATAGCGGTCCTATACAGACAATCTAGTTGGAGCTGGGGGAGGGGGTTTTCCCGCGTGGGACTGGGAAGAGCTTACCTCGAGCCTATCGGAGCGGGGAATCTTCTGCTGTGTGGCCGGTACTAGCGTCTGTTGCACGACGGGCCCCACCTGGGACACCCCCGAGGGGTCCGCGGGCCCCAGCAGGGCCGGCATCAGGTGACCGGGCGGGAAGTACGGGCTGTACGTGCTGGTCGGCATACTGGCCAGGTAGGGATTGGTTGCCTGTGTCGGTTGAGAGGAAAAGAAGAACGGAAAAGTGCACGATTATTATACGCAGTGTGGTTCGAGTGGTCGGGGTTTTTTTTTCTTTTTTTTTTGTTGCTTTTGTTATTGCTCTTGAGGCGCGCTACTTCCGCACGGCAAGCACTGACTGTTGGCTGCCAGAAGATGAACGACCCAGTTCCGACTCGGCGCGTGCAGGCAGTGCATGCCGATGGGTGGTGCCGCTGCTTCTGCTGCTGGAAAGGGTGTTTCCGGCTAGGCTAGGTTGCAAGCCCCACCCGTGCTGGCCGGGCGGGATATTGCGGTTTAACATTAACATAAAAATGCAATTAAGCTCGACAATCGTTCGCGGGGCTTTGTGAAAAATAAATGTTCAAACAGAAATCGCTTGAAAGCTCCCGCTCGTTGTGTCTGCGCTTTGTTCGAGGCGCGGCTTTCGCAAGGGGACTCCCGCGGAGTAGAAGGGGAGCACTGAAGGGGACTTTTCAAACGATCATTGTTTGATGGACGGGGAGGGAACGAATACAGGCCAGTACAGAAAGGAAAAGCTTTGGATGGGGCACACAATGACGAACTAAATGAAAAGAAGGGAAATTTGTGCAGCACAAAACCGAACTGAACTGAAGAATTCGCGGAAAATGCAGTCATGAGAACTGAACAGGGCGAGGGAAAACTACCGTAGAATGAGTGTGGCGCAAAATGGATTGCAGTTCTGGGGGTAGTTTAGGGTGATTGATTTCTAAACTTTCAACCGCTTCGATATACAGCTAGAAATAATAGCGTGTTTTTTGTATTATTTTTTTCATTGCACGTATTAGTGAAGGTCGTACAGCTTCGAAATTCGTGCGCTTTATGATATGTGATTGCATTTCAAGGACCTAATTAGGAATTATCTATCACGTTTATTTGTTTAGTGGAATTCCATTTGATGAATGAAAATAAAAAGAGATTATGGAATTAAAACCAATGTTGATCAATTTTGTTTCATTCGTTTGATCGCTGAAAAGTAAATCAAGTCAGCCATTCTTTGTCTCTGCCATTTCCCATGTCTTCTCAGTTGAGTAGTGCCTCTTGTCAATTGACACTATTGAGAGCTTCTACTCTGTTAATTGAGTTGCAGGTCATTCGAATGACTGCTGGTTGGCAAAATGGAAAAATTGCAGGAAAAACATATTTCGTATTTCAGAAGTAAAATGTATCAATAATACTAATGGTGGTGAATATCGCTCCAAACATTTGTTTTATGGCAAGTTTTCGAATTGACATGATATGTACTAAAAACCAATGGAATGAAAGCGTTTGATGCTATCAATGTTATTGACAGGGACTACTCAAATTATATCTCTGTTTTCAATCGAGATCTACGTAAGCTAAGTTTATATTCGGGTCAAAAAGCTCAATTGACATTGAGATTTCACCGCACTGATTAAAACAGCATAAATCGATAGGAAATTATCACTAAGCAAAAAAGCAAAAGCTAGCATTCATTGCAAGATAGATCAGGTTCCCTTGTTTCGAGATGTCATTGGTCTTTTAAACCAAGATGATTAGTGTTATCGATAAACTTAACGTACATGTGCATGAAGAATTTTCATACATACGTGGATCTTAAAAGTGAACCATTTGAAGGTACTGGCTCTATGCTTTTTAATATGCAATTTTTCTAATATACATCATCTACTTTCAGCTGAAACGATTATCAGGCCGAAAATGTAATTTGGCCGAAAGAGATATACGGTCGGAAAAGTCGTTCGGCCGTATTGGTCATCTGTCCGAATTGGTCGATCGGCCGAACAGGTAATTTGACCGAAAATGACGTTTCATCGAAATGGTCATTTGGCAAAAAATCGTTCGGCCGAACAGGTAATTTTGCTATAAAGACGATCGGCCGTACAGGTCGTTTGGCCGATAATGCTGTTCGACAAAATTTGTCATTTGGCAGAAAAGGCCATTTGATGGAAAAAATCGTTTGGCTGAACAGGTCATTTGGCAGAAAAATTCGTTAGGCACTAGTTCACTTAATCGAAAAATTCGTTAGATCGAAATAGTCTTTTGGCAGAAAAGTCCTCATCGCTGAAAATGTTGAACTACATTTGGAAGAAAATTCCAATTTTTGGCCCACAGGTTATACGACCGAGCAATACTAGAGCAATACTAGAAGTCAAAAATATCAAGTGAGAAGTGAGATGTCTGTCTTTTCACTTCTCATACCTCAATACTCACTTCTCACTGTGCAAAGTGAGAAGTGCTAAATGAGAAATTTTAAGTGAGAAATGAAGAGTGATAAATGAGAAGTTAGACTTCTCGCTCCTTACTACTTCCGTTATTTTCTTCTTTTTGTTACAGGCAGGAAGTGCGAAGTGAGAAATGTAACGCCACATCTCACTTGTCCTTTCTCATTTCTTACTTGTCACTTTCATTTCTTTTCTTATTATGAGAAATGAGTAATGTGAAGTGGGAAGTGAGAAGTACCAAATGAGATGTGAGACATCTCCTTTCCCATTTCTCACTTCTCATTCCTTACTAGTTATTAATAACTTCTACTTTTTATAGTGAGAAGTGAGAACTATTTATTTCTCACATCTCATTTCTTACTTCTCACTTCTCATTTATTACGCCTTTTTTTCATCTTTACTTTTTACCATTGGAGTAACTAGCTTCGATGCCTAGGAAGGGCTATAGCCCCTTCATCTATTTTCTCTATTTTGAACTTCTTTTCAAAAATTTTCGAACATTTTACCATCTCATTAAGTTACCTTAGTGGTGTAATGTGATAAATCCGATCCAACCACCTAAGGCAATTGCGGATCAATCAGACTCATCCATATTCTCTTTTCTCAAGCACGTGTTTTCTGTTGTAGCCCACAGTACCAAATAGTGTTTGTTTACCTGCCGATGACTGCTACAACGACTCAAATTGATGGATTATGGCTATTGCATCTAAGTGTAGCAGCGATCGGCGTTGTCCTGCACGTTCACAGGACAATATGTGATTGATCGCCGTCAGGCTCCCACCGAGAGGCAGTGAATATATCTGCATATTTCTATAAATATTCTATCTATCTCAAATGAAAAAAATAATTATGCAACATTCTTCCAGAGATTTCGACGGGAATCCTCCAAGAATACCGAAGGGAACCATCAGAGATTCTGAAGGCAATCCATCAGGGATTCCAACAGGAATGTTCCAGGGATTTAAAATCCTCCCGGGATGACGATGGAATTCTTCCAGGGTTTCCAACGTGAATGTTCCAGGGGTTTCAATGAGAATCTTCTAGTTATCTTCCATCCTCCAGGATTACTGACGGGAATATTCCATGAACTTCCAGGGATTCGGACGGGAATGTTTCAGAAAATCGGACGGAAATATTTCATGGATTCTAATGAGAATCTTCCGGAGATTCCGAATGGAATCGTCCAGAAATTCCGACGGGAATATTCTAGGAGCTCCGGGAAAGTTCCAGAAGTTCCAACGGGAATTTTCCAGAGATTTCGTCGAAAAACCAACGTGGGAATTCCAACGTGATTTTTTCAGGGATTTCGTAGGCAATGTTCCAGGGATGTAGAAGCAAATCGTCGATGGATTCCGAACCAATCTGTCAAGGGTTTCAGAAGCAAATCATCGAGTGACTCCGAATTAATCCTCTAAGGATTCCGTAAAGTATCCTCCAAAGGGAATCCTTCAGAGATGTTGAAGCAAATCGTTGAGAGATTCTAAAGATTTTTTTAAGGAATTCCGAAAAAAATCTTCGAAGGATTTCAAAGCAAATCGTCGAATGATTCGGAAGTAAATCTTCGAGGAATTCCGAAGCAAACCGTCGATGTATTCTAAAGCGAATCGTCGAATGATTCCGACGTAATTCGTCGAGGGTTTTTGAAGCAAATCGTCAGAAGGATTCCGATCGTCGGGATTCCGAAGTAAATCATTGAGGGAATGTGAGACAAAACGTCGAGAGACTTCGTATTAAATATTCAAAATATCCCGAAGCAAATTGTCGAAGTATTCTGAAACAAATCGGGATTCCGAAGCATCCCAACAAACAATTTTAGCTGAATAAGCTAATTTTTCAGCTAAAGAAGACTATTTCTGGCTTTATAAGCGCTTCGCCGAATACAAATGTTTGTTGAGAAATCTGCGAATAATTTCAAAACAAATCTTCGAACGACTCTGGATGAATTCCGAAGAAAATCAACGCGAAATTCTGAAGAAAATCCTCCATGGATTACGAAGGGTATCACCATACAGATTTCCGAGGGTATCCCTCAACGACACCAAAAAGGAATCCAGTGTGAATTCTTTTTTTTGACTGTTGGCGAAGTACCACGATTGCTTTGATTGATATTTTGGTGGCTCTCCGTTGTTGTTTATATCAAGCTAACTTTGATGCTTTCAAATTAAGGTCACTCCTCACGGAATCCAAGTTTCGGGAGCAAACTTTCGTAAAAAGAGGGAGGAAAGAGTATAAGTGTGGAAGCTGATATCTTCACACGCACGCATGATAGGAATGTTTTTATTGTTTTGGAATGGAAATTTCTCCCAAATCATTTTGATATATTTGAGCAAGCAACGATGACTAGTCAATAACATGATTATATTGTTCCTGATTGTCGTGTCCAACACAATATTAACATGATTGAAGCAAAGACAATTTTTTTCACAAGACTGTAATGTCTTTCATGAAACAGAAATTCATGAAAATTTGGCGAAATTCTTTTCATTGTTTTTGTTTTCTATGAGAGTGAGAAAGAACTAAATGTAAATAACGCGTGATGAAAAAAGATGAAAATTTCAGTTCAGTACTGGTTACGTTTACTAAGGAAAGTGGTTTTCATATTGCTATAAATGATTCGATTTTTGAATTTAATTCTTCGTTTTTGAATTTAAAAGGATATATTTACTAATGGAATAATCCTGTGACGTGGTAAAATTTTGAAATTTAAAGATTTTTTAAAGCATTCCCAAAAAATAGTTGCGGTCGCCATTTTGTCAATATTTATTTTATTCCATTATGCAGGCTATTCGCTTTATATTCCACCAAGCAAAAATTACTTACGTGGATTTTGGCGATCTCTAAAACTCAGAAGAACTGATAGAGCACGACGTAATTGACATTTTGCAAAAACAAAATCAGATTACCAACTCTTATCAGTTAAAAAAAATTGGGTCAAAGCTACCGGAACCTATCCTGATGTTGAATGCCTTTATCAGCGTAATTCCACACGGTAGGCGTTTGTAGGCCATCCTGCAAAATTTTTGACATTTGACAGAATCTGAGTATTGTCATACTTGTAGTTTGGTAGTACAAATAATCAAATCCAAATTTCATCATTTTTCAAGTGCGATTAATCGAAGCAAAACATTGGGAAGAAGTTAGTATTATACTTTATCTCTTAGTACATTAAGCGTACTTTGTAGTGTGATATCAAATTCCAGTGAAATGTTTGTGTTGTGTAAACTCGCTGAACAAAATAAAAGTGTCCCGGATGTGTGCCTCAATGAACCTAAATGTAGGCCGCAGCAAACTCCACCCATTGTAACGGTCGTCCCGTGCATTTGAAGTGCGCTTGATTTTTTTTATATTGCGATTGTAAGCCATTGTTTTTGGATTTTATGACACTGTAGGCTTCTAAAACAAATGAACGTTCTTTTTTCATCAATTCAAGAGCATTTTACTTCATATTTTTCCCTTTCTAGCGACTTTCAAAGGTGGCTCACAACCGGAGAAAAGTTATCTAAGATCTTTTAGCTTGCATTAATGTTCACATCACTGCATAATATTGACTAGAAGAAAAAGTTATGAGCGGAAGTCGCAACTAGGCCCACAACCGGGGGTACTCTCCTATACAATATTTGACGTGAAACGTCAATATTCCATGCAAGTTGTAAGAAAACTTGTTAGAAAGGGCACCATTTAATCGCCAAAATCGTAAATTTCTGCACATCAAGTTTTACGCGCTGGTAAATTTTCAATATTTTTCCTACACATGTAAGAAACGGTGCCAGTGAAAAGATTTATAGAATTTGAATATTACTGGAAGATTTCAATGTTTATTTATTATGTCATTGCTCTGACGCCGCCTATGAATATTTATATTTTTTAATAAGCCTAAATAGGATGAATAAGTAATAATCAATAAAAATGACTGAATTCCAATAATTCATTGCTATAGTACGAATGTTTTTTTTTATTCTGGTAAGTTCTGTAATTGTGAATGTAAATTTAGAAAATATTTTTAAAAGAAGAATAAAACAGGTAGACAAATAAAAGTATTGAGTTAAATCATTGTATTTTTTAACCTTGGTAATCATTGTTGTATTTTACTGTTTGAACTAAAAAAATAGAATGGAAAGCATCTCAATAATCTACTCTTCAACAATAATTGAATTCACGCTTATCTGTCTAATGCAATTAACTAAAGCACAAACGGTATGGGCGCAAAACCCACGAAACGTAAAGCAAACGCAACGACAACAACTATGGAATCTTAAAGGGACGGTAGGGATTTCAGGATCACAAGGGTAGCTCATTATCTTACGCACGCGTACGAGGCTTCTATGAACAAACACACACGCACACTGACACTAAGTACAAGAAATGTACCAATCTTGGGAGAAAGTCACGCAAAGCATTCCATTTTATTTTCCGATCGAAAGTTTACTCCAAAAGCAGCAACGGATTGAACAGCAGCATTGGTGGTGGCATTTTCTACCGGAGCTTTTAGCAGCATGCCCTCCCTGGTGGTGGACTTTACCAAGCCGACTCCATCCCATGGAGTCGTGTCAAGATGTTTTGTTTTGATTGATTGGTGTTGTTTTGGCTGCAAGCTTTTTAGGCTCCATAAACTTGGTGTACGGGGGAGAATATTCCCCCTCCTGTGTAGTGAAGCGTTTGATCCCTAGATAATGGCGGTGGAGTGAGGGAAGCGTGACTTGTTTGTTGCGTTATTTTATTAAGCAACCGCTATTTTGGTGGTTTTCCGTTTTAAATTTTACGCTCAGTCACGAGCAGCAAGTTCTACCCAGTGCCTTTATTTACTGTGGGGGACCTTTGGATTCCACCCCTAAGGATTTGTTCATTATTTTAATGTCACTTCATTAAGTATTAGGGGCGTAGTTTGTTGAATGCACACAATAAACCCTGACTTTGCATCTGTTAATGACTAAATAATCTACTTCTGGTCAGAGTAAAGACCTTTGTTTCTATTTTCATTTTACCCATACGTAGTCATTCAATATTTGAAGCAGTGCAACAGCGAATTACCAACGAGGCGCTATACCAATTTCCGAAAAAGAAAATGTTGAGCAAAAATCAAAAACCAAACCGCAGGCAGCAAAACAGAGCAACACTTACAAAAACCAGTTACTAGAGAGAGATATATAAGGAAGCTTCATAGTAAAAGTTTAGTAAAAGAGATACTCTTCGGGCAATTACTTTGCAGACGCCACCTTGGCTGATGTTGTTATTGGTACTGATGTGGTTGTTGTTATTATGATTGGGGGTGGTGGCAGAGGTGTTGCAGGTGGTGTTGCTGGTGTGATGGCTGTTGTTATTGATGATGTTGCTGTTACTACAACTGCTGCTATTATTCGTGCTGATGTTGGTCGGACTCGGGATGCTGGTGCCGTTCATTATGGCTGCGGCCGGGACGCAACCGTTGCCATTGGTGTGACTCAGGACGTACGTCGTGTAGGGCGGATGGGGGTGACCTGCCCAGGAGATCGTAAATCCGAGTGCCGCGGCCGCTGCTCCCGGAGGTACTCCCGCGGTCGCAACTGCCGTCGCTGTGGCGCCGTTCTGTACCATAGGGATCCATTCGCGGGAGAATGATTTTGTTTGTTTTTACAACGATATCAGTGTGTTTCGTGGAGCATGAGAAAGTAGAAGGAAGGCAGAGAGCTTTTAACAATCGTTGCTTTTGTTGATTTCAAGCGAGGAGTAATAACAGCTATTTGTCGGGGGAAAGGGATATGTATGATCGATATTTATTTGCTTAATATATAGAGTTCTGCTTTATTTTCGTTAGGGTAAAGAGATGGAGTAATCAACTCAAGTGGCTTCGCTAAACAAGCGGTTGTAACTAAAGTTTTGTAAACAAGCAGGGTATACCTACAAATTGAATTGAACCGACAAAGGTTGTTTTCTGGTGGAATGGAGTAGATTGTAATCACCGTAAAGCCTAGTTAGGACAACTTCACCAGACATTAATGTGTTGTGAACTAAAGCACCTCGTTTTTTTTGATAAATTACACACATTGAGTATGCATTCCAACAGTTAGTGAAGTTGTCCTTAAACCTTTGGCGTGATGCAAACTCTTTACCGGTCGGATAAAAGCAACATAATTTTCTGAACTCTCAGTATTCAGGATAATTAGAGCAAAAAAGTATATAAATGATTCGATGTTCTCAAGCGAGCATTCCAGCATCAGCCTCAAAAGCACTTTCATTCAAAAGCCGACCTCTTGTCAAAGGGGAATTCTTAAGCATGACTCGAGTGAACCGCTATTCCTTTCCTCTAACCAAAGGGAAACTAATGAACTGCAAGTTCTCCTATTAACCTTCAAGTGCCACCCATTATTGCACGAGAGCTCCCTCTCGACAGGGGAAAAATCAACCTCAACCAACGTTGCAACGTCTTCAATTAAAATCGTTATAACAATATTCGCACAACAGCTCTTATCCCAAACGGTTTTTCTCGCACTTCCCGCACACCATCGTCGTCCCGCGCCTCCACAAGAAAGGAAAAGCTACAATAATAGCATAATTTACTACAGCACGGCACCTGCTTCCTGACGGCGTCATTGCATTGGGTTTACTCACAGAGCCGCTGCGCTCTGATGATGGCTGCTGAGCTGACTCAGGCGGATGCTTCTACGGGGCGTTTGTTGTGTGTATGTCTGTGATGGCGTTATCTTTCTCGATTCTACTAAAGGCTCAAGCACGCAAGCTCTGCTGGCTTATCAAGGCGAAGCCGGGCCGGGATTTTCCGCTCCATAGCGCTCCCGCTCCCGTTCCGTCCACCCACCCACTGACGGACGCGGAAGGGGAGGAAATGCAATTCATGCTAAATAATAACAGAACACTTTTCTCACCTCGAAAAGCTGGAGTAAAAACACACCTCTCGAAACATTCAACAGTCCTTCAGGCGTCCTCAACTTTTCCTGTTGTTACACAGACTTCGTCGTGGTTTTGCTGCTTCGCCCGCAGGCCTCTGACAAGGCAGGTTGGCTTTCGTTCCCGAAACGAGGAAAAAAGCTGAACCAGGCTGTTGTTATGCAAACTCTTCTTTTCTCGCCGTGTCACCGCTCACCGCGCACACTACACAGGAACACTTTTCTCCGTTGTTGCTGTTGTTGTTGCTATTGTGGATTTTCTCCTGCAAAGGTATGGCAGCAGCGGCAGAAATTGCGACGGTGACGTTGGTTGCTGCATCCAGCGTATGAACCCTCTTTGGGGCTGGGAGTGCGCACGATTTGGAAGTGTGAAGTGGATGAAAGTGGGCGAAAAAGAAAAAGTTAATTTCGTTAACTGAAATGAAAGTTGACGGTGACAATTTAGTCAACAGCCATCAGCAGTGAGCGGCTTCTTGGGAGTGGGACTGCCAGTAAAGTGCAGCAGACGAACTTATTCGAAGTTAACTACGCCAGTCATTATTACAATCACGACAAACGCCAAAATGGGTGCTGAATGGGAAAGAACCAAATTTGAGACAGAACGATTTGCGATATCCAGGAACAGAGTGGGGGACACACCAAATTTATGAACTGCATGATTAATTGAAGTTACTTTAGACGGCCAAGTCTTCACATGCGCCATTTCTAATAAATTAGTTGGTTACCATTGATAGCTTTCTACTCTGTATCTTTATTCTATTTCTGAGGTATCGCTTTCATTTAGTGCTAGTTTATCCATTTTCCTATTGGCCACGTTCATGTGAATGCTCTAGCATGAATGAAACTTGTTCAAGAAGTCTTCTTGGGCACTTTTTAATTTTTTATTTGAAGCCATATTTTTGACTTCAAAACAATTTTTCGTCACAAATAAAAAAAATATCGAAATATTTTCGAGCACGTCGAAATGGATTTGTACACTTATTTTTTCTTCGGGATCTTAGAAATTCGGGAATATTGAATGCAAAGATAACAGTAAAAGCATTTCGATTATTTAACCTTTGCTAGATTGGGTGAAGTTACCTAATCGAAACCTCTGTGTTTGATCCTACTGAGCAGGCAACTAAGCGATTTTTGCTGAGCTGGGGAAAGAAGAATTGTGTATCTCAAAATAAGTATGACATTTTTATGTACTTAAATACTAAGTGCTTTTAAATATGTTTTTGATTCTATCTGGACGGTCTGCCTATTTTTCTGCTGTGCATCTAATGGCCGTTTTTTATTGTTTTCACAGCAAAATTTTTAAGAAGCTCACCTCGCGCAGTGTTAAAAAATTTGCTGCGATTTGTTATGATTTGGAAAATTCGTGACAAATGAAGGAAGAAACCTAAATTTGGACATCAACTTCAAAAATCCAATGAGATCAGATCAGGTCACCCAAATTCAATTGTGACACCATACCGGTTGCCTTGGAAACAATTACAGAAACCACAATACTAACCGGGAACCATCTAGCCTGGTTGACTACACGTTTGAAAACGTGGGTGGCAGGCATGAGACATTTACGAGAAGTATGTTTGAAGTGGCCAAGCCCTTATTCTATTGTAATATTGAGATGCATCACCCAGTAGAGTGTCTCCAAGCAATTGAACATTAAATAATGTCGTTTGGAATCGATCCACTGTATAAGCATCAATTTGTAATGTCCTGCTTAGAAGAAATGCTCGCGCATGGGCTAGAGCATTTATATGGAAAAGCCTTTTGTCGTGAGAGTCATCCACCTTACCTCTGTTCAAGGCCGGATTTAGCGGGGGAAGGAGGGGACGTGGCCCCGGGCTCCCACAAAACTTATGTACCAAAATCAAACTTTTTGGTATATTTTGGGGCCCCCGTCCTGCTAAATCCGGCCCTGCCTCTGCTTCATGCTTCCTTCATGAAGACAGGATGACTTATGTTCATCAGTTTTTACTGTTCTTCCGTATTATGAAATGGTTGTCGAAACAGGATTGAAATAGCAATAATGTTCAATTGAATGAAGCAGTAAATCAGCGTTGAAACAACAACTTTGAAGATTGAAACAACAATGTCCACGTTGTTTGGTGTAACAGTCAAAATAGTTGTTGCAATCGTTGAAAATTTTTTTGCGTGTAAGGCCCCTTCCTGTCAAACGGATTTCTTTGGCCAAATAACATTTTCAGCTAGATGCCATTTTCGTTGGTCGTTTCGCCGAAAGTTATTTGGCCAAATGCCACTTTGCCGAATAACCCTTTAGGATGAAAATCATCTGGTCAATATTATTTCATGCATTATGACTAGTTCTTTATTCACTTTATTCAGCAGCTCTGTACGTCCTCTGTCAGTTCTGCAGAGTCTGGTACCAGAAGGACTTATGTACCGGACATATGTGCAACGAAGTTTTTCTGAAATGTTGGAATATTTTCTAGGCTTAGTGGTCAAAGCGGAAATAGTCTACCAAGTAACTTTTCATTTCCACCAGACTGAAGACTATCTCTTGAATAGCAGTTAGAGAAATACAACTGGAAGGCCTCGTGAACATGGAAGGAATACAGCTGAAAATGCAGATTAGTTGCAGAAATTGGAGAAAACCCAACCAATGTTTGGAGGAACATTGAAAATCAGCCGATTTTTGCCTTTCTCGTATACTAAGTATACGTAAAGGCTATAATTTCACCCCAAAACCAAACTTTTGATAGAAGGCTCGGAGACCCATAGTGTTATATACCAATCGACTCAGCTCGACGAATTGAGGTGATGTCTGTTTGTGTGTATGTATGTATGTGTGTGTGTGTATGTGTGTATGTGTACAAATTTTGTAGACACACTTTTTGAAACTTAGCATTACCCGATTCACTCGCAACAAGTTGCATTCGACGGGGAATGCGGTCCCATTGTTTGCTATTGAAAATTGGCCTGATCGGACATTGCATTTCGGAATTATTGAAAAATCATTGTTTTTTCCCAAGGGTCCCCCCTTGGAAAAAAAATTTCAAAATCGAAAAAAAAAATTTTGAAGAATGGTGGGAATGCATAGTAATTAATGCAAAAACATGCAAAATGATAGAAAATATGCGATCTATCCACCTAAAGTGCTTTTTTGACCTTTCCTATGTGATTTTTTCAGTACATTTTACGATGCACGAGAAAGGCATCATCGCCGCTAGGTAGATTAATCTGGGTTTTTAAAAATAACTTTCTGTTCGTGTCGTCGTCATCGTCGCTGTGCAGTGTGAAGAGGAATGCGCCAGACAGAGCAGCGTGCATTGCTTTATTCATTTTCTGTTCTGTCTATTGTTTCATCTTGCGTGCCAACACTGCTCGCAATGCGATCGTATGGCGCGCAGATAGTCTAAGATTTAAATTTGAATGTTTTTGCGCACGTCCCCAAATTATAATTTGTATTGTATCCGTACTAAGAGTCGCCTATAAAAGGCGACTCTGAAATCATGTTCTGTACAGTGTTCGCAATAGTAACCTCCGAGTAGGCACGCTGCCTCTCGGAGGCAATAAAATCAAGTCAAGCTGAAGCAGAAGTATTTCTTTATTCGTTGCCCGGTGGATCACCCAAATAAAAAATAAACACAACGTAGGGTCGTCGAACCCTGGACGAAACATTTTCTTATAGCGATTTTCTCTTACCTATCGTTATCGCTATCGAATTTCCACCAAACCAAAACTTGTATGCAAGAACTGCAAGTGCCTATATCATACAATCTCTGCATAAGAACTATATAAGAAATGTCATCTCTCAACCACCAGCCAACTGTATAATACATGCAAACGCCTTCTTATCCTTGAGTATTCGAAATGACTACAAATATCCGAGTTCAGCGGTGATTATTTATAGGCGACTCATTTGATTTCTCCTGTGTCTCCACACTGATGACACACTTTTATAAGTAACTCAATTGGACTTGGAGCTAGCGCATGGGTGCGCTGTGCGGATGCTCGAAACAAGTCTAGGTTCGAATCCAGGTCAGATCTAAATACATTTTTTGTTATTTACATAACATAAATAAATCGTTAGTACCAGTGGATTGTTCCCAACTCAATACAACTTCGCATACTCGATCAAACTATGGGATTTTTTCCAGCTTCCAAGACGGGTCGGTGACGTTAGGCATCATTGGCGTAACTACCTCCGATGCCTAGGGGGGGCTATAGCCCCTTTATATTTTTTCTCGAAATTGACCCTCTTTTTGAAAATTCTCGAACATTTTAACATCTCATCAAGTTATCAGCGGTAATGTGACAAATGCAGTCCAACCACCTAAGGCAATTGCGGATCCATCACACTCATTCAGTGTGCACGTGTGAGCAACAACTCACAGTCTATGTTTAATTGCGCTCGACTAGCGTCAGGCAGTGGATATATTTGCATACTTCATAAATATTCTATCTATCTCAAATGAAAAAAAAATAGTGCAACTTTCCATGGATTCCGCCGAGAATCTTCCAAGAATTCTGATGAGAATCTTTTAGTGATCCTGACTGGAATGTTCCAGGGACACCGACGGGAATCTCTAAATATTTCGACATGAATCCTTCAAGAATACCGATGGGAACCTCCAGGGATCATGAAGGGAATCCACCAGAGATTTCGGAGGGAATGTTTCAGGAATTCCAACGGAAAAATTTCAAGGATTCCGACGAGAATGTACCAGGGATCCTTCACCCTCCAAGAATTTTGACGGGAATATTTCAGGAATTTGAAGGGGAATATTCCAGGAATCTCGTCGAAAACCCTCCAGGAATTCCAATATGATGCTTCCAGGTATTTCATGAGCAATGTTCCAGGGATGAAGACGCATATCATCGAAGGATTCCGAAGCAATCCGTCGAAGGACTTCGAAGCAAATCGTCGAGCGACTCCGAATTAATCCTTCAGTTATTTCGAAAAGAATCCTCCAGCGATCCCGAAGGGAATCCTCCAAGGATGTTGAAGCAAATCGTTGAGGGATTCCGATGCAAATCATCAAAGGATTTCGAAGCAAATCGTCGAATGGTTAAAAAAAAAATCGTTAAGGGACTCTGAACAAAATCTATGAGAAATTCTGAAGCAAACCGTCGATGTATTCCGAAACGAAACGTCGAAAGATTCTGAAGCAATTCTTCGCGGGATTCCGAAGCTAATCGTCAGCCGGGTTCCTTATCGCCTAGAGATCCCAATGCAGTTCATTTGCAAAACGTCGAGAGACTCCGAATTAAATCTTCAAAGGATTACTAAGCAAATCGACGAAGGATTCTGATTTGTCAAGGAATTCCTAAACCAATCTTAAAACGAATCTGGAGATATTCCGGAGCAAATCAACGAGACATTCTAAAACAAATCCTCCATAGATTTTAAAGGGTATTTTTCACAGATTCCCAAGGGTATTGCTTAACAATACTGGAAAGACTCCAGTAGGAATTCTTATGGATTACGATTGGAATACTTTGATAAATCCGAAAAGAATTCTTTACAGATTAAAGTGAGAATTTTGCTCGAATTCTGATGAGAATCCTTCTCAGATGCTGATGGAAATCTTTCTCAGAACTCAGAAACAAGCTAATTTTTCTTCCACTCATTTCATTAAGTATGATATAGTAAATATGAGAGATAACTCTTTAGTCTTCAAACTTTTTCGGTTTTTCATTTTGCTATATGTTGAAAACTGATATCACTGCTAACTAACTTATCAAATCCTAGGGGGCCATTTTTTTTTCTAGGGAGGGCTAAGCCCCCCCCCTAGCCCCCCCTTATTTACTCCAATGGGCATAAGTTATGATAGGCATAAAGAACGTTAGGCATAATTAAGATTCTCATTTTTTTTATATCATATGACAGTGGTTGCGGCTCTTGCATCGCTGGAGATACCCCTAAGTTTTTTTGCTCTAGTATCTCTCGCCTCGATCCTCTCTTCTTCACGTTTTGTTGAAGCAATTGTATCCAGGCTTGTAAAATGTCATCTGCATGTCATTTGACTAATTTGTTCATAACTTTCTTCAGAAACTAAATTTGCTTCATAATTTGGCATGTACTCATAACGCTTGAGTAGGGGTATATGTTTGTCCAAAGGTGCATTGCTTTAAATGTAACATCTGAGGCTGGAGAATGAAAACTCTCCAAAATGTCACGTGTCATTTGACATAATGTCATTTGAATGACATTTTGCCTCTCACGCCCCAGATTACATATTCACAGCAATGTCTTGTTAGACAAAGTTGTAGACACATTTAAGCGCTACAAGTTCGTCATACATCATGAATTGATAGCTAACCCCGAAAAAAAGTTCTGGGTAAATTATTGAAACGAATGCAAATGACATTTTACAACACTGATTGTATCCACATGTCGGTCTGGGAGAGCTGTACCAAAACATCACCTCAGCTGACTGCCAGAGTAGACGCGTCTACGCGACGTCGCACGAAAACTGCACGGAAAGGAATAACAATCAATAATAAGAAGCTGTCAAATCGTATGAGCGTTTTGCTTTGCATTGCACTTCGCGACTACGCTGGCCGCACCCTTGGGGTGAAGCTAGAGTAGACGTGAACTGGGACAGACTTGAAAAGAGGAAAAATGTAACGTCAACTGCTGTCACGAACTGTCAGATGCAGCTAGCAGCTTTTTGTGTGAAAGTATTGGAACCCCAAAAAAATATTGCGCACGATTTCCAGGATTTTTTTCACTTTAACGAGTATTCGAAATCATCTGGTTAGCTTATTGTCAATTAATTATAAACGAGTGTTTTGTTCCCGTTACCTTATGAAAACGAATTTACTAATTCGCGAATTGGATATACTTTTATTGTGCTCAGAAGAGTCTACCCGGGGCATAGGTGAAACAGTCAAAGAAACAGTTGAAACTCGATGGTTAACTGTGCTGCAAAGAAGAACAAGTGTCAAAAAAGGGAAAAGAAGCAGCGTCTTTGCATGTCTCGTCTCAGGACGTGACAACGCGACGCGCAAAGCAATTGACAGCTCATTGATAAAAATTGTTATTCCTTTGCGTGAAACGCGTCGCATCGCACGTCGCGTCTGCTCTGGCGGGCACCTTAGGAGGACACAAAATTCACCACAAACCACTACATAAATCCATATTTTTTTTAATGAGTGTCTGTGATTTTGCCCGGTATTGCACTAACACATTCACAATTCTTCGAAGGACGGAAAGCGACGACACACTGCCGGTGGTAAATCATTCAGAAAAACTAACGTACTAGAAATTATGTCCCGGCAAAAAAAAAACGTTGTTAGCTGTTTTCAGCAAATTATTAGCTTTTTTTCAGCAACTTTGCCAGAAATCTCAGCTCGGCTGTACGAATCTTGGTAGAAGTTAAACAAATTGCTGAGATCCCGATAAAAACATGAAGTGCGTGCGTACCACGTTAATCCCAAAATCTATGTTGAAAAAAATAACCGCGTAAAAACGACTTCAGCGAAAATCGATTTACAAAATCGACAATTAAAAACCGCGTGAAAAAACTTAAAATTCAAGTAAAAATATTCGCGTAAAAGCGTTTTTATACTAAAGCTGTATAACGTTTCAAAATTACTTTCAGTCTGCATTTTTTCTTGTTTTCTTTGATTGTTTTCAAAATTGTAATACAATGTTCGGCATTACGCATTGTTGTCCAAAGTACCCCCTGGGGCCAGCAAAGGTACCCCCAGTGGTACATGTACCCCAGGTTGAGAACCGCTATCATATGAGAATCTTTGGGATTGAATTGATAATTTCCCCGAGAATAACAATTCTTCGAAAAAATCCTTTCCTAGAAAATGACATTTCCCTAAAAATAACATTTCCTCGAAAATGGATTTTTTCCAAAAATGACGAAAATGAAAATAGCGTTTGCCCGAAAATAGCGTTTCCCAGAAAATGTCATTTCCCAAAAAATCACATTTCCCCAAAAAAAAAGTTTCGTGTCGATTCCCCGAAAATGATATTTGCCAAAGCATATCGAGGGCTGTAAATCTTTTCACTTAGGCTTTCAGCGATCGTGTACGTACACGCACGTTTCACTCACACTTTTACTCGGTTTGTTTGCAACCACGAGCAGCTGTCACGGCAAAATCAAATGGGATTGTTTGCAACCACGAACCTACGTTCGTGTTGGTGAGAAATGTCGGCGAGACCCTAATAGCGTTTGTTTAAAGATAACATTTTTACAAAATGACGTTTTCCGTAAATGACATTTATCCGTAAATAACGTTTCCTCGAAAACATTATTTCTTCTAAAAAAATGTTCCCGAAATTAGCATTCGCTTCCCAAATTGACATTTCCCCAAAAATTGTTTGGTGCATTTTATATTCAACGTCCATTATGTCAATCGTACATTATGCTTAACGTACTTATGCCTATCGTCCTTATGCCTATCGTCCTTATGCCTATCGTCCTTATGCCTATCGTCCTTATGCCTAACGTACTTACTTATGCATAACGAGGTAAACTCATCCGTGATGCCTTGGCTAATGGCGCCGCCCACTCGCATCCCCATTTCCGCAAATGGTATTTTCGGTCAAATGTCTAATTGGCCTATTTGGAAAAACGACTTTTTCGATCAAATGACCAGTATGTAAATTTCGGCAGTATGTCCATTTCGGCTAAATGATATTTTCGGCCATATGGTTTGTTCGGCCAAATGACAAATGCGGCCAAACACTTCTCGGTATTTTGGCCTTCCCGTCGTTTGGCCGGAAGTCACACAGCGAAAAGCCATTTATTCGAATTCCATTTGGCCGAATAACGCATAAAGCCGAAAGTCATCTGGCCTCAATCCATTTGGCCGAATTGAATGTTTGTCTGAAACGGTTATAAGGCCGAAAATGATTTTACCAAAAATGTCATGTGACCGAAAGCGACAAACAGCCAAAAGGGATATTCGGCCGAACTGGTAATTTGACCGTAAGAGTGTTGTGATCTAATAGGTCATTTGGCTGAAGATGCCGGAAAAGTCGTTAAACACGATAAATTATTTGGCCGAAAATGCCATTTGATATGAATGGTCTTTTAGCAGAAAGAGCCATTTGGCCTAAAAATGTATTTTTTGGAAAACAACCATTTCGGCCAAACGGCATTTTCTGCCAAATGACCTATTCGGCCAAAAGGCCCTTTTTGTCAAACTATCATTTCGGCCAATGGGAATTTTTGGTGAATTGAGGTATTCGGCCAACCATTTTTTCAATCAAAGGAACTGTTCGACCAAATGACATTTTCGACCAAATGCCTTTAGCACGCTTTAGACTAGATGGGCTTTGGGGGCAGCAGGGACAGCAGGGACAGCATGGACCATGTCCAAGGGCTTGACGACCCCTCCCCAGCTGTCTGCGAGTCAGGGAGAACTGCCTATGGCGTGGTGGGATTTAGCAGTGGGCTCTGCTAAAATCCCTCCCAAAAAACCACAAGTGCCCGTAAGCGGACTCTATCAAAGCGACTGTGTGCCGCTTCAAAAGCACAAGCCCAGGGAGTGCCAATTGGCATGGGGAGTGTCCCTACTCCGGTAGGGTAGCGCGTGAGCTGCTTCGGCAGGGAGTGAGTGATCTGTTTGTGCTGAGGCAGGAGTGTCATAGCGCGTCACCGCTATTGTCACCTCGAAGCGCAGCAGAAGTCTGAGTATGGACTGCACATGCTGAGGTAGGAGTGTCGTAGCGTTGTATCGTTGATTGGTCCCTACATACCGCTATCGACACCTCGAGGCATGGCAGTGGAGTGTTAGAGCGAGTTGGGGAGTGTCCCTACTTCGGTAGGGTAGCGCGTGAGCTGCTTCGGCAGGGAGTGAGTGATCTGGTTGTGCTGAGGCAGGAGTGTCATAGCGTGTCGCCGCTATTGTCACCTCGAAGCGCAGCAGAAGTCTGAGTATGGACTGCACATGCTGAGGTAGGAGTCGAGGTACCTATCGACACCTCGAGGCATGGCAGTGGAGTGTTAGAGTGAGCACCCGAAAAAGGGTCACATGGAGCGAATGGTCTTTGGAGAAGCTGCTTCGGCGGCAGGGTAGCAGTGGGTTGTACCCACACACCTACAGTTGTGCACATGTGGTGCATGGGGAGTGTCCCTGCTTCGGCAGAGTAGCTTGTGGTCTGCTTCGGCAGTGGTGTGATTGATCTGCTCGTGCTGAGGCAGGAGTGTCGTAGCGTAATATCTGTAGGCCCAGGCAGTTACCGCTATGGACACCTCGAGGCATGGCAGCGGAGCGCCCGGGAGAGCATCCAAGTAAGACTCAAATGGAGTGAATGGTGTGCGAGCACCCAAGTCAGTCTCGCATAGGACAAGGCCTGTGTGAGCGATAATGAGCGAGTACGCTTAGTACTGCCATCCCCCCAGAAGAAGTACTGCGAGGTAGTTCCTGGGGGAAACGATGTTGGAGCCCAAGGGAGTTTAGTCGGTATTACCAGTATGGTCGAGTCCGACACTCCAGTACACTTCCGTGTGGTAGTTTGGCAACTACAATGCACGTGTACTGGGTTAGTGTGTAAATGCATTCTCCATTGTAAAAAAAAAAAAAAAAAAAAATACTACATGGGCTTCGGCCAAATAGTATTTTCGGTAAAACGACATATTTGGCCAAGCAACTTTCTGCTGAGTGGCCTTCTGTCAATCCACTCTTCTCCGTTCAAAAATTCTATTTAATTAGGAGTTCTTTGGATTTCAACGGGAGATCCTTCTGAATTTCTACTCGAAGTGTTTCTTGATTTTAACGAGGAGCTTTACGAAATTTCAACAGAAAATTGTATGGTACATATTTTCAAGAAAAATCTCATGAATTTTAATGTTGTCTGGATATTCTACTGAATCTTCGGAATTTCCACGCAAAATTATGTGAACGTCTTCAAATTTGAATCGGCGTGGATAATTATAGATCAGCGGCGTGGCAAATTTGAAACGGCGATGCAAAAATGTCGGCGGCGGCGCACTTGAGATGCGGTCTAATTACGCTGGATCCGATTTCCAAATGAATCTGTCATGTCCAACCAAACTAAGAGCATAATAAAGCCCCAATGAAATCATACACAAGGCAGTTGAAGGCCAGCTTGCACCTAATTTGGCATTACTAAATCCTCCTGGAGAACAACTCCCGAGTAGTCAATCTTAGAAAATGTCTAAGGCCAGCTTGCACCTACCTTGGCATTACTAAATCCTCCTGGAGAACAACTCCTGAGTAGTCAATCTTAGAGTTAACGAACGTAGTATATAGAGCCATTAATAAAGCGATATTTCCCCACGGTCCAGTCCATGCTCTTTAGCATTTTATTATTTCCACAAAATCATAAAAAAAATAAGGAGTAGTCTCCAAATTTCTGATTTTATTAGTGTCTATTGTTTGTACTAAGGTTGAGCCTAAGGTGTGTCAAGCTTGGCCTCCTCTCTTCTCGCCGGAGCTCTTCTGACTCCAGACCAGACAGGTGAAAAACTTGTTGAGAAAATCAAAATTCACTATTTAAAGAAAAAATGCAGACTTTTGGATTTTTTTGGAATTTCCACAGAAAATTCTTTAGTAAATTAATATTTAATTAATTCTTTGAAATTTACCACTGGAAACTCTCCATAATTTGCACGATAAGAATGTATTGTGACTTAATCTTTGGAATATCAACAAAAAAATCTTCTAACTTTCTTCCACACCCGTTTCATTATTCTACTTTTGTCTTTTTTTATCGGCATGTTACCGTTTTTGCATTTGTTTATCATGAGGCTAACATAATGATATTTCAGTACACAAGAAAGCCGAGCCAATTTCCAACCCAAAAATCTTCTAGGTCGGACCGAGTATCGAATTCAGTCACCTCCATGCCTCGTCTCACATCTTATCGTAAGACTAAGGAAGGCCCTTGAATCAAAATTGGGCTACCAGCTCAAGATTTATTAGACATCTGCAGTGAATCGAAAAATCAATTCCAAAATAATTTAATTTCTTCGGACTTAGCACAGGATGTAGCGAAAATCATCAACTAAAATTATGATGACGTAAAAACTTCTACTTCCATCACTTCTGTTCCCACAGCTCCCCTCATCGAGATCGGCCCTGAAGAGAACAAAACAACTGAACAGGTGAACACCGCGTCAAGTTCCGAGGCAAAGTTTTCAATTGTTCTCGAGCAGGAAGAGGCCGCCGCTCGACAAAATAGGGAATTTCCTTGCGGTTGAGAGCTCGTTTTAACGGACATCAACTTTTAATTGTGCACACCATCCGAACAAACGACCGAACGAACGAGCAGCGGAGAGATCCTCTCGAGACTTTTTACCTAACTAATGGGAACACCAGGAGGACTCTTCCCACACCGGCGGAACTTCGAGTTCGACAGTCTACCAGACAATTATCGCTTGCTTGGTAAGGCTGCTGGCTGCAAGCCTGGATGGTTTCGTTCGAGCCCCACTGACGACCGAGCGGTTGGTTGATGAAAGTTGCAATCAGCGCGCGTGCCCGCGCGGGGCAGTTGGGAAATTATGTTTCCTCGAGTGGCTTTAATTTGAGTTTTCCTTAATTAAGTTGGCGACTTGGAACCGTCGAATTTCGAAGGTGAGATCCTGGGCTGCGCTTTCTGCAGTGGTTCTTAGTGAATGTGTGTGTGTATGTGTGTTTGCGCAGCAGCGACGCGGCGGCGATGGCAGGAAATGAACAAATGCGCGCGGCTGTCCGTGAGGATGGAAATGCAAACAGGCGAAACACTCGAAAAATTACTTATTGGTCGATTGATTCTAATTTTTTTCTTCAATTTTATGTTATATTATTAAAAATGTTTGTTCCGGTACATGCTCACTAAAGGTGTTTCGTCTGTTTGGCCATGATGGAAAGATGGAAGAACAAACAAAAAAAGAACCGTGATTGCGATAGAATGAAACTGATGATGGGGACTTTGGGTAGGCATAAAATGAAACATAAGACAACCGAGAAGTACACAGCCAAAAAGCGCAACAATTAAAGGGGAAACAATAAACAAAGATTTGGATGGAAATCTCGGGTGCGCGGATCCCCTCTGGCCGGAGGAAAAACAAAACGAAATGCGACGTCGGCGAAGGTTGGGGAGCGTTGGGCTTAATTACTCTGTTTTTCTTTCTGTTGCGGCTATTGTTTTAGGAGGGTTTGCTATGTTTCTACGAAAAAGAAAATCGCTTCTCATTCTGGAGACTGACTGGTTGAGTTGTTGGTTTTGCTGAACTGGCTAATTTGGGTAGCTCTTTTCTCTGCTATCGGTGACGGGGTACTTTTTAGGCATGCAACTTACCACTGCTGGCACTTGGCCGGGCAGCACTGGCTGTCCAGGTGAGATACCCATCTGCTGCATGATGGCGTTCTTCAGGGCCAGATGATTTCTTCCGTTTATCAGCAGTTGATCTTTGAGATGTTGTGGAGGATGGAAGTATTTACACGGTGGTTTTTCACGATTACAACGACCCTGGGGAGAAGAAATCAGAAAGGAACATTTCGTTAATTGAATTATCTCTCAGATGTTATAAGATATTGTCGAGAAAAAAAATACTATTATGTAATGTGTGTGGATAAGATCCACTTGGGCAACATTCCCCTCTCCCATAACCGGTTTTTATGACTAAATCACGTTTCATCCAAATAGCTTAATTCTTGGTACATCCCTTAAAGTAATTCGGCTGAGGTTTAAACGTGTTTGACGGATAAAGAAGTAAAGTACGTTTCATGCATGTCGTGCATCGCTGCTCTTGCAAGTCTTTTTTTTCGTTATTATTGTAGTGTAGGTAGTGTTTTTTTTTAAATTTATAAATTGAAATCCATAGAGCTGTGACCACCCAACAGTAGTAAGTGAACTACTATAAGCATACTCATACTGTAGATAATTTCCAAATCCAGAATGGCACTTAATCCAACAGGCAATCGTGCCCTAGTGAGGTGGGCAATAAAGGTCCGATTTATGGACTAAGATGCCGTTAGCTGTTTTCGGCCCATTCCGGCGCACGGCTACGACACTCCCACAATCCACAATAGAATGAGTTTAGGAGATTCCGAGCAGCAGATAAAGGGTCTGTATGAGCATGTTTCACGCAGTTGCCGAATTCATGTTCCGCTGTATTTTGGTAAAGGTCCTCTGATTTATGCCAAAGATAAGTGACAATTCCGAGCTTTTTTTTTTTTTTTTTTTTTTTTTTTTTTTTTTTTTTTAATGGCCCACCACTTCCCCCACACCAAGAAACTCGCACAGAGAGCTTCCTGGCAATGGACGCATCTAATTTTTAAACAAGAAAGACTAACATGGAAATACAAAAATAAATTTAAATGCTTAGGTATGTGTGATGAACAATTTCAACAATAAGATAAGCAGGGTGTACCCAGTGGAAACTAAATTCCTTTAAAGGGATCCCTATAAACACTAAAAGTAAACATATATGGTTGGAAATATGACGAAGAATTATAATAAAAGTACTTTAAGGATAGTTCATGGTTAAATGATCAGTTCAAAGATATTCACATATTTTATGTTTTAGATACAGTTTCAATCTGGCTTTAAATATGTTTCTATTCGAGACTTGTTTCAACTCGTTAGGTAATGTGTTGTACTTTTGAGGACCTATAAAAGTGATTCTTCTCTGTCCAAGATTAGTTTTAGCCTGGGTTCGGACTAAGTGATGTGCTTGTCGTGTATTCTTATTCTCCGCTATTGGGTTTCGGGTGAAAATATGTGTATTTACTATGAAAGCATCCGGTACAATTGTTGCTGAGTATTTTCCTTAACCAGCCAGCCGACAACGAAGCGACCAACAAATCCGGACTCTCGGTCGATGCGATGGAAGGAGAATTTATTATTTTTCCCATCTCTTATCAGATTTTGCCGGGCTTCTTCTGCCATACGCTCGGGCAGGCAATGGGGATATATGTGTTGGACAGACCAGGGCCTGAGCTCGTTGAAGCTATTAGCACTAAGTCAAATTCGTTTGGCTCTAGTTTAATGATGATGCCTTCTCTCGTTTTCATTTCCGATCTACCGGCAGTGTCGAGCTGGTGCCGATACAGAAGAAATCGGCTTAGTTGCTCACTGGGTGCTCGAATATATCCGGATCTCCACGCTTTTGACGTGCTCAACCTATGGAAAACGAGTGTCGAATAAATCAATGATGCTGCTCAATTAACTGAGTTAGGTTCATCCAATTAAAGTTTGAAAATTTAATTGCTCAAATATTCTGATGCTTCTAAAGTTTCGCAAATCAATATAAATGCAAAAGCTATGTATTTTGACTGGTTGAAATAAATGCTTCTGTTGAATTTGTTGGAATAGATGGACTATCGTCAAAACTAGCTGCATATGTATCAAAACGTGGTTCTACTTTAGGAAAAAAATAGATTTTTTTCTAAGGTTGTACTTTGAATTCAGTAAAGGTTCCTACCCCCTGTGATCATTTATAAATGAGACGAACCTTCAATTAATAGAGCTAGCATTGATTTCAGACAAAAGCTTTATTGATGACCATATTCGATTCTATCGGTTGCTGCAATTGAGTCAGTCGTCGGAAGCATAGCCCAGAATACTAATTCCACGAAAGAAACCTAAAAGGATAGTTGGATTTCAATGGCATGAAGAAAAGTTTCATCAAGCTTTTCATAGCCCAATGCAGGATACGTCAATAAATTTCGAAACAATGGTTTCCTTTTCGCCATTTTTCCCCTGTCTCTCGTTATATCAAGACACCGAAGGAAGCCAGCGGGAACACCAGAAGAAGCAATCGAAACCATACGGGAAACAAACACATCCGGTATAAATTGAAGAAGAAAACCTTCATAACTGTCATATTTATATTCTTTATGGTACTATTAATCCTTCAACATAAAAGCGAAGAGCTCGGAGGAAGAAGCGAACATTTACTTCTGAATTACTCCATTTGGACCGATCGGAGGAGGACCTTTTTCCAGGTTTGGGTTTTCCTTCCCGTGTTTTCACGGTTTTATTCGAGCAATTTCGTCTCCCCAACACAACACGTCCTTCCGGGCCCGACAGTCGGTTCGGTCGGACGGAATGCGGAACGATGCAGTTTATCTGTTGTGACACGAATTCCAAATAAAACTTGCTTCTTTCGAAATTTTATCAGGCCACAGGCTCGTGTTGCTGCCGCTGTTTTTTTTTATCATTCGTCCGTCTGGTTGGTTGATGGTGTCGCCTCGTGTCGTTTGGTTGGTTTTACACCTCGTGCCTCTTTGCAGGGCAAGTTCACTTTATTGGTGGGGTAATAAAAAGTTTTGTTCTCGCTTTGCCGGGCCAAACTCAACGAGAGATGGCTTTTCCAAAGCCGTGAAAAATGACATGCTCAAAAATTAATGAATTCAAATAAAGGTGTTTTATTTGGGCTGTGCTCTGGGTCCTGGTAAAGTTGGCCCGATAAAACAAGAGAGCATGAGCGTAATAAATAATTGCATCGTAAGGCTAATTTCGTATTTCAGTGCTAACGAGTGTCAACTTTGCAAGATGAGTTGTCCCGTAAAATAAGAATAAGCTGTGTTAATGCGATCGTAACCGTAGATGGAATAACTTATTTATAGACATTTAATTAAAAGTTGTTCAGTACTATTGCACCGACATTATTCGTTAAGAATTTATGTTATTGACTCAGTAATACTGAGCAATGATAAGGAAGAGATTTTACATTTTTCCATTGAATCATTTGCAAAATTGGGAAAATTTCCTAATAAGTGTTATTCATACTGTCATAATCCTGATCATTATTCTGGTCTACAATTCATCATTTGCCATTACATTGTGGCGGTGAAAAAGCCGTCGAAACGAAGAACGCTTTTCAATTCATGGTTGATGTTCGTTACCTTCGATACCTTTGTTACATCGCACCAGAAACCGGCAGCGGCAGGTACACAAAAGAGCTCCGGAAAAACAAACTTTTCCGCAAAAAATGAAGTACAAGTGCAAGAGTGAAAACGCCAAATAAAGCTAATGGAAAAATGAAATAAAACCAAAACATATTTTCTCTCGCACCTTCCCTCCTTCCCCGACAACATCAACAGCATCATCATCGCCATAAGCACGCACCATTTTCCAGCACAAAGAAAGTGAAAGCCAGCCAGCAGCTCCCCTCCTCCCGCCACGTGTCCTTTCCCGGAGATCCCGGTCGCTACGAACATAGCTCTTATCAAGTGCGGTGGAGGTACGCGGCGAAATGAAACCAAAATTCATTATCATTATGATTATGACAATCATCAGTCCTGCTTGCTCCTTCCGCGTGCTGGATGTTGAAACACTCCAGCTGCCGCCGGGACACGATGGACTGCCACCTCGCAGCCCACCACTCAGGGCTCTATTAGCGGGCTGTGGAAGGACGACTTTTCCGCACATTTCATCAACGTCATAATCGATTGTGTACCGTACGGTTGACAACTCAAAACGGGCGGTTGTGAAGACCACGAAGCATTATTATACTTTTGAAAATTTATGTTGCATTGGGGAGCTTCCCTCGAGTTTAAACTACAGATTTTAATAACATTCCAAAATTTTGAAAATTTTCAAAGAACTCGAAGTTTAAAAATTTACCAGATTGAATTTTTTTTTCAAAGTTACATTTACGTAAAAAAAGACGGCTTTTCAAAACTCACGAAAATAAAGAAAAGTAAAACAAATTTACAAAACTAATAAATTTTGCTAGATTTACAAAATTTCTAAAATAGACAGTGTTATTTTTTTTTAATTGCAAAAATCCCAAAATAAACCTAATTTACAAAATTTACAAAACTACCAAATTTTAAAATTTACAAAGTTTACAAAAATTTTAAAATTCTTGGTATTTTCAACCTTAACAAAACTTAACAAAAAAATTCAAAAATTTTAAGCATTTCCAAAATTTTTAAATATTTCAAATGTTCAAAATTTTCAAAATTCACACTTTTTTTTCAATATTTACAAAATTTACAAAATAACTAAATTTACATAATTCACAAAATTTTAAAAACTCACACAATTAAAAAAAAACCCAAAATTTTCAAAAAATTTCCAAAATTTACAAAAATTTACAAAATTTACAAAATTTACAAAATTTACAAAATTGACATAATTTAATTTTTTTAAATTTAAAATTCAGAAAACTCACAAAATTAAAAAAAAAATTCAAAATTTTCAAAAAATTTCGAAAATTTACAAAAATTTACAAAATTTACAAAACTGACAAAATTTACAGAATTAACAAAATGGACAAAATTGACAAAATTGACAGAATTGACAAAATTAACAAAATTGACAAAATTTACAAAATTTAAAAAAAAATTTTTCAATGTTTACAAAATTTACAAAATCACTTAATTTACATAATTCACAAATTTTACAAAATTTTAAAAACTCACACAATTAAAAAAAACCCAAATTTTAAAAATTCCAAAATTTACAAAAATATACAAAATTTACAAAATTTACAAAATTTACAAAATTTACAAAATTTACAAAATTTACAAAATTTACAAAATTTACAAAATTTACAAAATTGACAAAATTGACATAATTTAATTTTTTAAAATTTAAAATTCAGAAAACTTACAAAATTAAAAAAAAAATCAAAATTTTCAAAAAAGTTTCGAAGATTTACAAAAATTTACAAAATTTACAAAACTGACAAAATTTACAGAATTAACAAAATTGACAAAATGGACAAAATTGACAAAATTGACAAAATTGACAGAATTGACAAAATTAACAAAATTGACAAAATTTACAAAATTTACAAAATTTACAAAATTTACAAAATTTACAAAATTTACAAAATTTACAAAATTTACAAAATTTACAAAATTTACAAAATTTACAAAATTTACAAAATTTACAAAATTTACAAAATTTACAAAATTTACAAAATTTACAAAATTTACAAAATTTACAAAATTTACAAAATTTACAAAATTTACAAAATTTACAAAATTTACAAAATTTACAAAATTTACAAAATTTACAAAATTTACAAAATTTACAAAATTTACAAAATTTACAAAATTTACAAATTTTCCAAAGTTATAAAATTTACAAAATTTACAAAATTTACAAAATTTACAAAATTTACAAAATTTACAAAATTTACAAAATTTACAAAATTTACAAAATTTACAATATTTACAAAATTTACAAAATTTACAAAATTTACAAAATTTACAAAATTTACAAAATTTACAAAGTTTGCTAAATATGAAAAAAAAAATAAAATTACAAAATTTACAAAATTTATAATATTTACAAAATTTACAAAGTTTAAAAATTTACAAAATGTACAAATTTACAAAATTTACAAAATTTACAAATTGACAAAAATTTACAAAATTTGCCAAATTTACAACATTTACAAAATTTAGATTCTTTTTAAATACAATTTAATTACAAAAATTACAAAATTTACAAAGTTTACAAAGTTTACAAAATTTACAAAATTTACAAAATTTACAAAATTTACAAAATTTACAAAATTTATAAAATTTACAAAATTTTCAATATGTACAAATTTACATAATTTTCAAAATTGACAAAATTTACAAAATTTACAAAATTTACAAAATTTATAAAATTTACAAAATTTACAAAATTTACAAAATTTACAAATTTACAAAAATTTACAAAATTTACAAAATTTACAAAATTTACAAAATTTACAAAATTTACAAAATTTACAAAATTTACAAAATTTACAAAATTTACAAATTTACAAAATTTACAAAATTGACAAATTTACAAATTTACAAAAATTTACAAAATTTACAAAATTTACAAAAACCACAAAATTTACAAAATTTACAAAATTTACAAAATTTACAAAATTTACAAAATTTACAAATTTACAAAATTTACAAAATTTACAAAATTTACAAAATTTACAAAATTTACAAAATTTACAAAATTTACAAAATTTACAAAATTTACAAAATTTACAAAATTTACAAAATTTACAAAATTTACAAAATTTACTAAATTTACGAAATTTACAAAATTTACAAAATTTATAAAATTTACAAAATTTACAAAATTTACAAAATTTACAAAATTTACAAAATTTACAAAATTTACAAAATTTACAAAATTTACAAAATTTACAAAATTTACAAAATTTACAAAATTTACAAAATTTACAAAATTTGCAAAATTTACAAAATTTACAAAATTTACAAGTTGCCTCTTCACATCTCGATATTGAAATGACCATTGAGGAGAGATCGAGAAAAAGAAGGTGAATTTAAATGAGTACTAGATTGAAAAAAGCTTGTTGCTACGGAACACGACAACAAAACAAATGTCATTTCTTGTTTTTGATGTATTCGTTATTGCCTCGTCAAGATGGTCTAGTAACCTAGAAATCTGATTATATCGACGTCGGAAGAGTGAATAAAATATGATTAGAACACATCAATATAGAGAGATATCGAAATAGGGAGGTTATCAAGATGTAGAAAGTAAAAATGTATGTGGATTGATTGGATTTGCCAAATTTGAAGTGAAAGAAAAATACTCGGAGGACATAACTGGGTTGATATCGCGGCTGGGGACATCATGGAAGCCTTTCAACATTTTATACGCCCAGATTTAAAGACATATACTCGAAGAACATTATTGGGTTGTTACTGAGGCTGGGGACACCAGGAAGCCTTGGTTGATTCGGCAGACTATTTGATTTAGACTCCAGGACGATTTGGATATCTTACTACTTACTGTCTGGATTTGAGGCGCAAGTGAAATAAAAATACTCGGAGGACATAATTTGGTAGATAGCGCGGCTGGGGACATCATGAAAGCCTTGGTTGATTCGGCAGACCATTTGAATCAAACTCAAGGGCAATTTGGAGATCTTAGAACAATTTATATGCCTGGATTTGAGACACGAGCGAAAGACAAATACTTGGAGGACATAATTGGGTGGTTACCGTGGCTGGCGACATCATGGAAGACTTGGTTGATTCGGTACACCATTTGATTCAAACTCAAGGGCAATTTGGAGATCTTAGAACAACTCATATGCCTGGGTTTGAACCGCATATGAAAGACAAATACTCGGAGGACATAATTGGGTTGTTACCGCTGCTGAGGACATCAGGAAAGACTTGGTTGATTCGGTAAACCGCTTCATTCAAACTCTAGGACAATTTGGAGATCTTAGAACAACTGATATGCCTACATTTAAGACATACTCGGAGGACATATTTGGGATGAAACCATGGCTGAGGAGTGTAGAGATTTCTTGGATGACCTGGAAAGGAACGGCTGCTTAAGGCATATTGAGTTTGGTTCAATAGATCATATAGGATATGAACCATTTTTAAAAAGAGATAAGTGGGCTTAAATTTTTATTATTCCATGAAACTTTCCAACTCACATAAAGTTTAACCATCAAGCTTTCTACAGGATTTTTATCATTATTGAAAGCTTCTGCGCGTCTTGAAGGGAGGTTTCTGAGCATCTTCAATGTAGGCTTCCTAGCCTCTTGAAATGCCGCTTTTGAGCCTTTTTAAAGTACGATTCCGACCCTTTTGAAATGAGGCTTCCGATCCACTTGAAAGGAGATTTCCGAGCTTCTAGAAAGGACGCTTCCGAGCATCTTGGAAAAAGGCTTACGAGCCTCTTGAAAGGAGGCTTCCGAGCTTCTTGGAAGGGCGTTTCCGAGCCTCTTGAAAGGAGCGTTCCGAGCGTTTTGAAAGAAGGTTTTCGATCCTCTTAAAAGAAGGCTCCCAAGTCTCTTTAAATGAAGCGTCCAGGCCACTTAAAACGAGACTTCTGCGCTTCTTGAAAGCAGCCACTTTAAGAAGCCTTCCGAGCCTCTTGAAAGGAGGCTCCCAAGCCTCTTGAAGGGAGCCTTCCGAGCCTCTTAATAAGAGGCGTCCAGCCTCTTGAAACGAGGCGTCCGGGCCTCTTAAAACGAGGCTTCCGGATCTCTTGAAAGAAGGTTTTTGGGCCACTTTTTAGGAGGCTTTCAGGCCACTTAAAAGGAGGCTTCCGGACCTCTTGAAAGGAGGCTTCCGGGCCTCTTGAAAGGAGGCTTCCGGACCTCTTGAAATGAGGCTTCCGGGCCTCTTGAAATGAAGCTTCCGGGCCTATTGAAATGAGGCTTCCTGGCCTTTTGAAAGGGGGCTCCCGGGCCTCTTGAAAGGAGGCTTCCACGCCTCTTGAAAGGAGGCTTCCGGGCCTCTTGAGATGAGGCTTCCGGACCTTTTGAAAGAAGGCTCTCAGATGTAGGCCTACGAGCCTCTTAAAGAGAGCCTTCCGAGTCTCTTGAAAGGAACCTTCCGAGCCTCTTGATTTGAGTATTCCGGGCGTCTTAAAACAAGGCGTCCAAGCCTCTCGAAAGAAGTCCTTCAAGTCTCTCGAAATGAGGCTTCCGAGCCTCTTGAAATGAGACTTTCAAGTAAAAAATTCAAAATCACCAAAATCATTGAAAACTATTATATATTTTAAAAATTGAAAATATTTAGAAAATTGTCAGATATACAAAATCATATTTTTAATTAATAAATTTACGAAGTTCAAATAAAATTACTGAATTTACAAAATTAACAAAACTTACAGAATTTACATAATTGACGAAATTGATCAAATTTAAAAAAATACGAATATTTCATAATTTGAAAAAAAATACAAGATTTACAGAATACACCACATTTTCAAGATTTATAAAGTTTACTAAGTTATCAAAACTTGCCTAAGGATAAATACATCCTCACAATTCGAACAATTACTGTAGCTGGTTAAATCCACAGCCACCGTAATCACCGCTGGGCTAGTGCTGCTGACGCTGAATACGTGGTGGCCGTTTCGGAGCGTTTGTCCCTAATGGTGGCCGTGGTGGTGCAAAGACAAATGAGACTCACATTCAGAAAGGCTGGCCCATAAATTAGCCCCTCAGTAGCGGAATATGTCAAGTGGCTGGTAAAGCTGGTTTTGAGGAAGTAAAATGTGAGTACATGGTGAGGGTGTTTCAGCTTGTTTTATTTTTATTTCCTATTTAACAAATCGTTACTGCCCAATTTTTTGAATATTTTAGGAAAAACATTCGCAAATCAATTATTTAGTTTCTTCGTTCACAACTTTCTCTGTTTTTAGAGTCTTTCGTCGCTCTGATGCAGTGTATGGAATAAGAAAATGCCTCAGATCATTTTTATGGACAGTGGAGCTTCCACCAACAGGACAAGGCGCCACCTACGTTTGTATTTGACTCTTAAACAAATTGTGCATGATCGATAAACCTTTTCCTATAACTGTACGAAATTTCAATTGCGTAACCTGAAATTTGAGATGAATCACCGAATCCCGTTTCCCAACTGTCGTCGCCGTTGCTCGCGGCGATTAGAACTCAATTAAACATAGACTTAACCGCTGGACATCCGATTCTGTTTGACGACGTTCGTTTCTCTAATCGGGATTGTATCTGCGTCCAGCGCTGACGGAACGTAAAAGTGCAGATTTTCTGCTCGTTCGGTTCACAAGGTTAGCTCATGTGCGCGCAATAGACACGTCACATGTAGCGGAAAATATGAAAATCAATGTGTCGTTCAAACGACAGTCTGCTTTCATCATTGCAGTCATCGCTTCCTTCATCATGCATTAAGGGGGGAAGTGAGCGAAATGTGCTTTGTTTAAAAGATTCAAGGAAGAATTTCACGCCTTAGCAGTTTCTAAGGCGTGCATTTTGAATAACTTCACTTCAATATTGTTTGCTTTTTTAAAACAAACTTGCTGTGTCGTTCTTATTTCGGACGTTGCATATCGCGGACATCTCTCTTTTACAGTTGAAAAAAGATGGAGCACCTGGTACTTTATAGCTTAGTATGATGCATCGAAATGTACCTACAAATACACCTGCCAATGATTAGAAATGACTGAAACACCAGAAATACTTAATAATTAATAATTAAATAAAAAAAAGTAGCGTTTTGATGCACCTTCCCCAAAATTGCAAAAGACCGCGGATTCGTTTGTATTGAATTCGATTTTCCATCATCGTCGCCCACACTCGTTGGTCCTCCTTTCGCGTCAATTGTCAAACCAGATTTTTTCCCATGTCCGCTATCCATGTCCATCCATTGCAGCATTGGTTGTGCATATGAGTTCTGCGATGTGAATTCGACGACGACGACGACAGAACGATGACAGTTCGGTGTTGTCGTCGGTCGATAGCTTCTGGCGGGTCCATTCCGGTTGGAAGCGTTGCGCGTTCTCTCAATCGGGCATAGATCCAGCCAGGAAGGGACGTTTTCAATTCGTTTCGAAAACCGCAAATCGTCGCGCGACTTCAAGTGTGAGGCGATCACCACGACGAGGAGGAAATTTAATTTTCTACCGGGGAAGATTTTATTGTGAGTGTGTCGTTTGGCAATCGAGCTATGGATGAGTCCGACTGTAAGGCGACTTGTCCGGTAATAAGGCGAAAATTCATTGTGGATGAGATAATATCGAGGTGGGTGGAGAAAAAATGGCATGATTTATGACGCAAGTGGATGAATTGCTCTTCCGATGGAAATCAATATCCCAGGCAATCACCCTTGTCGTCGAAATGTTCTTTATTTTCCTCGCTTGCTATAGCAGAACGAACGGAGTGTATCGAAATCCAAAAACAAATGTGTAGACATGGATTTGCCTGCAGCGAGCATAGTGCAATTCCCCGAACGCAAACAAGTGCCTTTCTTTTCAATAAGTTCAATATGAAAAAATTGGCAACAATTGCCAGAGGGGTGGAATTATTGAATCAATTCACTATTGGGAATAAATTGACTATCTCAACACCATTGGATCATATTCCAAACCTGCATTTGGAATAAACTTGATATTTTTTTTTGCCGAGATTTCTGTCAAAGTTGCTGAACATCAGCAAACAATTTGATGAAAATCAGAACAAACGCCATTTTTGCTGGAATATCATTTTTCTTATTTTGCTGTCGCACAGCTGTGCGGATTTTTTACAGAGCTGCAGAAATGAAAACTATGTGCTAATAGATACTCGTAGAGTGGGGCGTCATGGTCATTTTTTCAAATCAATGGTTTTTCGAAGCTATTCTGGGTCCTGAACAACTGTGCAGAATTTGGGACCGATTGGTTGCTTCCTCGCTTTCCGCATCGCGTTTGAAGTTTGTATGGAAATTAGTATGGAAGAACGAATATTTTTGCATTTCTACTACTAGAGGTTTCAGTTCATGTTAAACCAAGTGGCACATTGCGTTAAAGTATAACCCAAAGGATGCCGAAAAACTATGCTGAAGAAGGCACGTTGCTGGAACGTCCACGAAAAAAGTTATAACGCTTCGAACATTGAGTGTTCAAACCATATGCAAAAAATCGTTTATTCTGCCAGCACTGCCGTACTACGTAGACCAATAATTTAACTGAGTGTTATTTCAAAATAATTGATCTTATAGGGCTTTAGAGCTAATGGGAGCTATCCGGAATTATTTCACAAAGGAAAAAATCGGACAAGAAGGTAGATGGGTTTTGCCATTCGATAACCATAGGTTGTCCGGTAGTGCTGGCAGAAACACTGATTTCTTGCATATGGTTTGAACGATCAATTTTCGAAACGTAATAACATTTTTTGTAGACCTTCCAGCTATGTCCGTTCTTCGGCAAAGTCTTCCGGCATCTTCCAGACTATATGCTAACGTATTGAGTCACGTGATTGATGATAAATTGAAGCCGCTAATAGCAAAAATGTAAAAAAGTACGTTTTTCCATACTAATCTCCATGTAAATTTAAATTGCGATGCGGCATGCGAGATCGCAACCAATCGGGCCCATATTTTGCACAGTTGATTGGGGTCCCAAAATGATTCAGAAAAACCTTGATCTCACTTGATCGGGCGAAGTTTGCGTTTTTCCATACAACTGCGCCCCGCTCTAATACTCAGTGCCCGGAGAACCACTTGAGAGCCAACTGGGGCCAACGAATGCTACTGACAATGATTTACTTTTACATTACTACACTAGTCGATTAAAACAAATGTCGAAGTTTTCTACGAAGAATTTGTAGATTTGATTTCTTCTCCAGATGAGCATCTGTCAGATAACCACTCGGGATCAGACCAGAAATGGCCTTTACAGTGATTTTACGCTCTTTTTGGCTACAGCGGAAGATACAGAAAATATGCTAAATATATTCTCTGGCTCTGTATCCCCAGAACATAGAAGTGATTCAGCGCAGGTACCTCATGCAGCTTCTGACTTCTATCGGCCTTCCCGAGAAACTACCGTGGACATAAAATACAACAATAGTTTCTTTCTTACATCCCATCACGACCTGAATGATTCATCATTGGAGCCATCCTCGCTACAATTCGTAAGTGAACCAAACAGCCTCCAGCCGCCTATCTGACTCTCACTATTCCGCCGGAGATCAAACTCTGTCTCTAATGGAATGTCAATGGTTTCTGGAACATCCTACCCAACCAACGTCGGGACCTCGTGGGTTATCTGCTTATGGAAGGTTTATTGGGTATTCACAGCCTTCATCAATAGGAGGTGGGAAGTCCCCTTTGAAACTATAGACATTAGTGAGGAATTATTCGTTCTAGGAGTCCGTTCATTGGGGGTAGAACGCCCACTATCATGCATCGGATGAGCGATTGATCCCTGCGGCGTTGCCCATCTCGAAGACTTTGAGAACGGTAGCTCCCCACACGATGGTCCCGCCATCTTTTTCAATGGACCTTTCTAGGACCAACCATTACCCCCTTTATAGGCTTGCCCATGCTTTCTCTCCTACTCTCACCAAACGCCCTTGGTGGTGGTATAACGACGCAGACTGGGAGACCTATCAGCATCTCCTACGTAACTCGGTGAAAGCATACATTCCGGCCTCCTTTCCTGAGTTCACTCACGTCATCTTGGATGTTGACAATCCTAGCTGGTTTCCCGGGCGCTGAGCTCTAAGGTGATGGTCTGAAGAGACTCGAAGAGCTGTGGCAGCTAGTTGAAAGGCTCTCCACGCGCTTAGGAGGCTTCTTCCCAACTTTGCCTCTTAAGGTTAGTGCTCTAGAAAGCTATAAGGAGAAACATCGGCAATGCCAAGAGGAAGCAATGGGAATATTTCCTTAATTTAGTTAATTGGCCACAAATAGCCTACGAGTGAAACATTTTGCATCGGAAGTTTCTCCAGAATGACTGATTTCAGAAGGTCGAAAGCCACAGAAAATCTAACACTTCTGACACACAGAGCACTTCTGAATCCCAGTGGATCGTCAAGACGCACTTCTTAATTATCTTTTCTCCTTTGTTGAGCATGCTTTCGCTCTCTTCGTGAGCAGCCAGAAATCCTCGGGGCTTGACGAGATGGAATTTTCCATATGAATCCATCTTCAACCTTCCGGGGAATTAAACTCTTTCTCTTTCTTTCGACTTTTCCAGATGATTAGAGAAAAGGCAAAAAACAGGTTCCGCCAGGACGGGACCGCTCTAACTTCAGTCCGAATTCCATAATGTCATATCACTTCAAAGTCAAAAGCCGAAAAAATCTACGCGAGTAGTTCGACGAGGACGGAAGATTCAGTTTCCGGCAACATGCGTTCCGTCCAAGGTACAGAACTAGCTCATACGTCGCTAGGCTAGATATCGTGCTCCAGAAGGCCTTCGAGCAAGGAAATATTCCAACCTTGTCTCCTTGGACATCTCGAAGGGCTCCAGCCGCACTTGCACGCCCACCAGTACTCGGGCAGTTGATGAGTTGGGGCTCCTCCAGAAATATGGTAGCCTTCATCCGGAATTGTCTATCCCGCTAGTCAATTCATCCGAACTGTCTATCCCGCTAGTAAAAATCGGCAACTCAGCATCCAGGACGTACCAGGAAGGGACCATTCTGATGGTGTCTCTCGTGAAAGTCGCTATGAATAGAGTATTCCTTGAGCATCTGCACAAATGAAAGTCTGCTTGTGGTTATCAAATCCGAATCCATGCAGCTGTCAGTGCTGTCCACCGATGGTCTGCTTTGTTGAGGTTTACAATGCAGTCTAGAAAAGTGCCCGTGGGCACGTTGGTAACGGATGTCAACGTCTTTCTGGTCCTAGCATTAAACAAAACGCGCAGCCCTTTATTATCTGGAAGCTTAGAAAGGTTTTTGTGAGGTCTTCATTGACTGAGGATAACTTTAAACCTCGATTTGAGAGCATTCGAAGCCGGCTTCAGAGCTTCAGATCTAGGATCAATTTAATCAAGGCACCGTCGAGGCCCTAAAGGAGAAATAACAGTCTTTAATCAATACTATCGTATCATAGCTCCTCCCTTATCAAGAATCCTCTCTCTCTTCAGATTCCCTCTCCTTGGCGGATTGTGCTGAAATTTTGACACAAATCGTAGAATTTTCTGGGGAATCATGAGGACATGTGGTTACGTTCACTGCACGAAGCTGCAATACCTCGTTTTACCCCAAATGCCCCTTATTTGTTATGTAATTCGTCAAGTTCGGAGTTACAAATAATCGACAAAACATGACATATTTGCCCTCAAATTTTGTCAAAAATCGTGTTATGTGAGCTCTGTCTACTGCACGATGTTGGAAATTGATGATTTTACCCCACGTTTTCATATTTCTCAAATTGCTTACTAATAACCCCACATTACTAATCTGATCTTGAATTTTCCAGGAAATCGAGTGGAGTTATTTTTGTCTACCGCACGACTAAAGATGCTGAAATATTGCTAATTTTACCACATGCTTTATTATGTTCTATCTTTTACCCAAAATGCCAAAGTCTTCCGGAAAACATAACAAATAAGGGGCATTAGGGTAAAACGAGGTCTTGCAGCTTCGTGCAGTGAACTTAACCACCTTTGCACGATTCCCCAGAAAGTTCTACGATTTGTGTCAAAATTTCAGCGCAATCCGCCAGTACCGAACCGAGATATTGAATTTATTCGCGTTATGGACAATTTTTTTTCCATTGTGCGGTGGCTGGCGCTGGTCTCCCTCCGGAGGCTCTCGTCCATTGGCATTAAGTAAGGAGCTAGTACATACTTCTCTAATGCCAATGTAATTAGCTTCATCTCACAGCGTTTCCAATTGATTGAACACCAACCTCGTCAGGTTCGAACATGCACTATTCCTCTTTTCAATACAGTGCTTATCCGTTGAGGTTGCGGCCATCTTGTCCTTCCGACAAACCCATTCTAATCCTTTCGACTTCAACCAGTGCTATTTCGACCTGTAAAGTGATCACCCAGAACTCTCCTGAATCCAAAACATTCTTGCAAACATACACAATAAAACCCCCTTCGCTTGGATCCCGGAGCACTGCGGAATTCTAGGGAATACGGCAATTGATCTGCTAGCTGAGACTGAGTATCAGGGTTTGGCCTTTTTAATTCCGTGCCCCAAGTTGATGTCAAAAACTGGACAAAGAAAGTTGTAAGACTTGAGCAGACACTAGTAGATCATCCAAAAATATTCTCTGAATTTATCAAGTTTCTATAAAAAAAATAGATCTTCCCTGGAAAAGCGCTGTGAATAGCTACGCACTCAAAAACAATCTGAATTATAGCCAAGTGACGTTCGCATTTCCAGTAAAACTTTCTGTCGCCTTATACCTAAGAGTAATAAATTCTTTGAGCTGGCATGATCGGTCTACGGCACTTGGGTCCTTGTGATCTAATGAAACCAATTTCCACCAAAACTCCAGAGAACAGAGTTATTAATGCAAAGTTCGACTTGGCTATTATTCAGATTGTTTCGATCGACTTGGCGATCGTAAGACAGCACCGACAACTTGATATCCGCAAAGCCGATAGGCCGCATCTCTAACTTGGAATCCTGTCCATTTCCATCTAGGAGTCGAAGGAAGTCAAATCAGCATTGTTGTGAGAATTTTCAAGTGAACCTGACAACACTGATGCGATACCTCTTAGTGATTAGTATCATTCTTTATTCTTTATTTATTTATAAATACATTAACAGGCTATATAAACCCGAATAATGTTCATCCTAATATTCCTAATCTAATCTGATCACTTGTCATAAAATAATAAAATACATAGAGAATCATCATATATGAATAGTTAACTTCCGTGCTCAGAGAAAAAAATGGAAAAGCGTCGTCGTAGAGTTTGTCGAGAAATGTTGAAATCAAACAAAGCTGCCACTCGATTAAAAATCCTTTGCAATCCTGTTATAGCACCATGCATACTATAATTCGTACTCCGGAATGGTAAACGCAGCAGAAGATTGCTGCGCAACGCTCGTGGAACTGCGTTAATGTTCACTTGACCCAAAGCGGCTGTGCAATCCACACGACGGTGTTCCTTCTTACGTGTAGAGGTTCCAATCGAATTAGACGACAGCCGCTTTTGTAACTAGGCAGTTCAAACGGATTCGATTCTCTCAACTCCGTTGTTATATTTGGGACTCCAAACTTCCGAACAATATTCCAGAGAACAGTACAGTGATTTAAGGCAATAAATATCGGTGAAATTCTTTGCTATCCTGAAAATGATTCCCAGCGTCTGAAAGAGAAGCCTTACTAACAGCGTAGGAAACATGCTGCTTGAACGTGAGTTCTTACTCCCAAATCCTTCACATGATTTACACGATCAATCTCTTCTCTCTATCTCGATGTTCTGGTAATATTTTGTTCAACAATATCTCTCCGTTTGTCGATATATTCAATCTTCTAGGCTACTAGACCATCTTTGGGCAATAGCAAACACATCAAAATCAAGAAATGACATTTGTTTGATGTCGTCATAGCAACGAGTTTTTTTTCGATCTAGTGCCCATTGCAATGATTCTTCCATTTCCTGATCTCTCCCTATCTCCATAGTCCCTTCCAAGATGAATACACAGCTAGGTGTTGCAGCCTGCCCAATTTATGGGCGAGAAGAAGGCGGGGGTGAAAAATTCATTTTCGGCGCAAAACATAAACAAACCGGCTGGCTCTCCCATACTAAAATCCAAGATGGCTGAAGCGTGAATTTGGCAGATTGGAACACCTAGTGGTGTATTCATCTTGTTATCTAAATAGTTATCTAAATGAAGATTTCTCTCAAGAGTTGTGTCTTCGCACAGAGGCGGAAACACGGACAAAAAAATTCATTTTTTTCGCAAATCTCATCTTCTTCTATATAATAAAAATGAAATGGTCTGTGTTCGTATCCGCATAACTCGAAAACGGCTGGATGGATTTCCTCCATTTCTTCAGCAAATATGTTCGTTTATGTTTCCGACGGGTTTATATGATATTTCCTCATGCGAAAATCCTGAGTAAGGTTGAGTAAATCGTGAAAAACTAAAAAAGAAAAGAAAGAATCGTAAAGGAAACTTTTCATGGGCAGATCAGAATGCGCATTTTCGCCTACTTTGCAGGACAACGTCTGCCGGGTCGACTAGTATTTTTTTAAATTTTAACAAGCATGTTAGCAACAAGTTCGTGAATATTATTAATAATAATGATATCGGGAGTTATGAGGAATTGTTAGTTCCAAACGTGCGCCATTCATTCATTATTGGCTTCTTTAACGCTTCCGTTACCAACTTCCCTTTTGAAAATGAAAATAAAAATCTTTTTGTCTGTATTTTTTTTCAATAGTTTTTAATCGCAACTTTCATCAAATGAATTTGAATTTAATTTTCAGGATTGGTCACATGGTTCCGGAGTTATTCCGGATTTGAAATGGGTGTTTGCTTATGGCCATTTTTCAGAACGCATACTTTCTAAGTATGATTATTTTCGATATTTTGATTGGAAACGATGCATAAACAATACCAAATTTGATCAGGAATTTGATTGGTCCAAAATATGACCTGTATTCCGGAGCCCAGACGTTCCGCCGGAACCTGTTACGGGGTCACTATACCGAAATAGGCGAATACCATCATGCGACAAATCAAACTTCATGATTTCATAAGTTATGGCAATATATGGTAGTTTTGTACTTCCTGAGCCATATTTGAACCGATTGGAATCGGTAAACGGATTAACCTAGTACCGGTTCAAAATTTAATCTGAGAAATAAGTAAAACCCATCATGCGATACATCAAACTTCTTGATTTTTAAAGTTATGCCATTCTATATAAGTTTTTATACTTTCTGGACCGTATTTGGACCGATTGAAATTGTTGTACTGGTTCAAATGGAGAAATATGTTACTCAGAAAATACATAGATATAATGCAATAACTTTTGAAAATATTATGTTTGCTATGACACATGATTTTCTTCTTCTTTTTCAATAACTCCACATTCTAACTGGAACTTAACTGCATTACATTACTGCAGTTATTCATTGAAAACTTTTCTATGCCCACTATTTACATGAATTTGTTTCTATTCCGGTAATTACACCGCAAACACTAAGTATAAAATTATTTTATGCCCGAAATCATGCTGGACCGGACCGTGAATCAAACTCGCAGTCTGCGGATAACAAACTGAAGTCATTTAAAAATTCAAAGAAATAAAGAGAAAAAAAAGTTAACAAATCTCACAATTCTTATAAAGTTTTGGCATATACAGAAAAAAGTAAAATTGTAATACTTACAAAATATTATAAGCTTGGTATGAACGCGGAGGGTGGGTGAACAAAAATAATGTATGGGAGAGAGGTTTCAAACCTCAGAAAATTCACTGACGTACTGACTGTACCGCCATTTTATATTCCGAGTAAAGATTTCTCAAAATAATAAATCGTCAAAAGAAAAGGTATCATCATTATGGCCACAAATAGCACACTACACTTCTTATAAGTGAGTAAAAATAATATAATACAGAATACGTATTGCGAACTAGATTTACGAAACGTGGTCGAACTGTGGGCACGTCGTTAATATTTTGATACCAGGGGTTGGGTCTTACGACAGGATTTTACGCCGGCCCAAAAAGAGTAGAAAACCAAACTAAGGGGTTTTCTGGGTTTATTTCGAACTAAGAACTGCTAGCGAGTTCACCGGACATGAACCCTATGAATTTCGCTGTTTGTATGTTGGAGGCTGCGTCTGCTCTAAAACATCATGTTTTTGTACAAGTCCTGAAGGGACATCTAGTAGCATAAGGTAAAATTATTCAAGAGCACCTGCGGGTTCGTACGATACGGTCCTCGATCGTCTGCGACGAGTGTTTAAGTTTCTTGTGAAATTGATGGAAATTGAAATGAAATATTTTTGTTTTGATCAATTTATTTTTATTTTTTAACTAGTCGACCTGGCAGACGTTGTCCTGCATAGTAGGCGAAAATGTGCGTTGTGAACTGTCCATGCGAAATTTCCATTCGATCCCTAATTTTCGATTTTCACGGTTTTTCTCAACCTAACTCGTGATTTTCGCATAAGGAAATATCCAATAAACCCGTCGGAAACGATTACGAACATATCTGCTGAAGGAATGAAGAAAATCCGTCCAGCCATTTCCGAGTTATGCGGATACGAACAAAGACCATTTCATTTTTATTATATAGAGAAGAAGATGTAGCATTTCGATTGCATTTCGATTTCGAGGTTGGGAAAAATCTTTTTGATAATTTTTTTTTATCTTTATGTTTATTTTTTTATCCAATATGAATGAATAATGATATTTGAATAATTTTGAATCTGGCAATAGTGACTGTTTTCCCCCTAATTAATTATCTATGGGGGCAAAGTATAATTTCTAATATATTTAAATAATATAATAAAGTTATATAATAAATATATAATAAAGTTTTCGAAGATTATCCATAAATTCTCATATTATTGGTCGGTTCAAATAGCTACCAGACTATTTTATTTACATTGGACGTGCTGTGTGCGTTCATGACCATAAAAATCCTTGATGACGAAAAGAGAGCTTATTTGTTCATTGTTTGGCTCAATTATTAAACTTGGATGCACAAGACACCATCAAGACTGTTCCTGCCTGTAGGGATACATCAACCATGGTTGAGGATGCGATAAATTTTGCCAGGGATTCCCCAAAAAGGTGCTCTCAGGGATCAATTTTGTCTGAGATTCAGGCTCTCGAATCAAATCATACCACCAATCTAGGACCGCTTTGGCCAGTAAGATGGACTGTAAAACTGGCGAAATATTCTGGTTTAGTTGATTTTTTACAACTTTGTCTGACAAAGATGCTTTCGGCGACGCGGGGCGATTGAAGGTGCATCGAGATATCAGATTTCGTGAACTATCTGCAGGAACCACCACATATGATAGATTTTCTTCCAAAATTTGTCAAGTATGTAAAGGTATTCACCAGCATTTCGATATCTGCTGCTGCTGAGCGATAGTTTTCAGGACTCTAAAGGTTGAAAACCTAAAGGAGGTCCAGTATGCCAGTATGGGACAACAGCAACTGAATTCCATGTCTCTACTGCACTTATACAAGGTCATATAACTTGGAAGTAATTTTCTTCTTTGTGAAAATTCCGAAACTGTAGCTTTTCACCAGGTTCAATCGAGCTGGTCACTTCTTCTTCTTCTTCTTCTTCTTCTTCTTATTGGCATTACATCCCACACTGGGACAGAGCCGCCTCGCAGCTTAATGTTCATTAAGCACTTCCACAGTTATTAACTGCGAGGTTTCTAAGCCAACTTACCATTTTTGCATTCGTATATCATGAGGCTAACACGATGATACTTTTATGCCCAGGGAAGTCGAGACAATTTCCAATCCGAGAATTGCCTAGACCGGCACCGGGAATCGAACCCAGCCACCCTCAGCATGGTCTTGCTTTGTGGCAGCGCGTCTTACCGCACGGCTAAGGAGGGCCCCGAGCTGGTCACATGGTCGGCATATTTTGTCCCGCTCTTTTTCTTGGAAGATCTAATCGATGGTACTATAGTTCGCGGCAGTGGAATCATTTATTGAAGCATAATTCATAACCTGATTCCAGTTCTTCCAGTTCAGGACAGCGATCCTAATGAAACACACCGAAAAAAAAAAACCAATAAATTAATATCGATAATCCGAAAATCCACGCGAATATCAAAATTTACGTGAGAAACAACTTAACGAAGTCGACTTCTCATGGTTTTTACTTGCGTAAAAAAAAATACCGATCGGGTATAAAACCTGGTAAACTTCTTTCTTAAAGCTTTCACTTGCTATATTTGCATATTCACTTGTATATGCAAATCGAGTCTTCATAACATTGAAATTATTGTTCATATCGGTTGGTCAAAACCCGGAACATACCCTGCCTCACAGTTTAGAGATTATTTTCGACTTTGAGCCTAAACTCAGCTCAATCAGGCGTTTTTTCCTAATGGACATTCTGAACCACAACCGAATTGAATACCAATCCCAAAGGTTGCCAAAAGTAGCAAAACCATTGCGAGGAAATTCACTCCAACCGAGATTGTATGGTTCTCCAGAGATGTCATAAAATATGTGTGCGTTCTGTTGTTATGGTTCGCTTTCTCCACACAGTACGGGATGAGCTGATGGCATATCCCTGGGTAAACTGCATCTTCTCCCTCACTGCAGTACCTAAAACGACTGGACTATTTGGAACATGTGGACAAAGAAGCATTTCCTAGTTTTGTCGCCGCTTTCTTTGCTGGCCATTGCCAATGCTCCATCCCTTCCCTGCACTGCTCCATCGCATCACCGGTAGGTATAAGGGTTGCTTCCGCGTTCTTGTCCCTTCGGAACCGACATAGATGTGAACATCACCGTACAAACAGAGCAGTAGAGAAGAGTGAGAACGCACGGTAATATGATACAATTTTCATGTTTTCCTTGCTGCTTAATAAATAAGTAAATGTTTGCCATATTCGTGAGGAAAACATGCAGTATCTTCACGTTGTTCCTTCTACGCTGCCTACTAGAGAAGTATATGCAACCACCCTTGTTGGATGATGTAACACGGACAGTTGCTGGTTCGAATTGGTCCTGTAGGGACTGCAAAAGCAAAAAACAGCCCTGATTCATGCGAGGAGAGGCACATGCAACCTAAGAGAGTGATTGAAGTTGATGAGTACACTGTGTTGTGTTACGAGGTCGGCTAAAAGATGTTGTTTGTTCGGTAAACAGAATGAAAATGGCACTGGTTCACCGGTACCTATTTGAAGATGAAATCATTCAACGGATCCTATGTAATGGCTCAGATTGGTCTTACAGTTGAGGTCTAAATACATTTGTGTAAGAAACAACCAATTTTGAGAAAATATTTCTTATTGTTTTTCAAACGGGTTGAAATAAAATTCAAGTTATCAACGAATGAGAGAGGATATCGAGTTAGAGAAGTCTAATTTTGAAATTAGCAGATGTTAGATTTGCTTACAATTCTGCATAGAAACCAATCAAAATCTGTATAAGAACTGAGCAATATTGCTCAGTTACAAAATTTACAAAATTGCTAGATTCTAACTTAACATCCAGAAGCAACAAATATTGTGAATTTCTGGCCACCACACTCATTACGAGCACAACAATTTGTTAGAGTGATGCGGTAGACATTATAATCAACTTTATGATGGGTTTGTTTTCAGTGTTATTAAAGTAGTTTATATGAGAATTGAATTAAATTAATTTAAATCAGTCTGTGTGACAACTTTAGCTTAAAGTTGTAAACTTGGGCTGAAGCATTCCCATGAAATGGGTTGATGCAGGAAGTTGAACAAGCTTCTACATTGTTTCTAAATCGATTAAAATTGAACATACTTTTCAAGAGACATAGACAAGATTATAGGCGTCACTAGTAAAGAGTTCATTCATAGATAATTCAATCAACTGAATTAGGTGCAGCACTCAATGTAACTGAACCCCGAACAACTAAAAAAGAAACATTGTTCATGAAAAAACCACATCTAGACAAACAAACCATGTCAAAGGAAACTCAAAAACGGCAAAAGTTTGTCACTACCATTGTAGCAATATCGCCTACAAAAAGCTGCAAATAAAACTTTATTCCACTCCGCAAACGATCTCACCAACCAACCATCCGCCCGCGTTGTAGCTTCGCCGCACCGCCATCCACCCTAACTGCTGTGCTGAGTAAACTCTATTGTGTTGCTGTTTTGTACCCGTTTCGCTCTCATTCGGTGTCGCTTTTTGCGCTCACCTGCCGTGCTATCATGCTGATATCAACAAATAATGGAAATAATTTCCTGCAAACATAAACCGTAGCTGTTTGTTGCCCCGGCCACTATCCGCCCGCCGCCGCCGCCCAAAGTCAACTCTCAGGTGAATTTGTTTCCTGCGTCGTACAGTGGGACGGAACCGGAGTGTTTTATTTGATATTATTTGACGACAGTAATGCTACAAATGTCAAATATATTGACGAATTGTTGCAGCTCCCGAAAACATGTTTTTATTGCAATCAATTATTACCTTGCTTCAAAGCACGTTCTATTTTAATCCACTGTGCACCATCACGGCAGGTGGCTTCACTCGTCCTTGCTGTGAGTTTGTTTTTTGTCAGTGTGTATTCGCGCGATGAAAGTGGAATGGCTTTCCACGCGACAACCGAAGTGCCAGCAAAAAGGTACAACACGACGCCAATATCTCCGGTACTCGGTACATGTGGCATTGCGTCGTCCTTTGGCGCCCCACATCATCAGCCAGGGCAAAGTTTTAAATTGAGACCGGGAGAGGGCTGATGATCAGAAAAAGTTCGAAAATTAGTGGTGTCGGTGTATCTATTAAGTAACTGGGTATTTTTTTTCCCGAACTGTACTTGCCACGGCGGGCGGTGTTTGCGCCAGGAGAGCTAGAATCCGGTCGAAGTTCCGGGAAAATGGGGAAAGCTTAATTGTTATTAATTACTGCTTAATAGCTGTGCTCTCGATTGTACTTGTTTTATACATACAAAGGATATTATACTGTTGCTTGCGATAGACATAAATAAAAATCACACGAATATGTAGATGTATTACAGAGAATTTTAGAAATTGAGAGAACACAAGAAAAGCTTATAATAGTGGCAACATTTTAAAAGTTTCATCCTAATTGGATACATTGGAATCAAATCTTCAAATCTTTAAATTATCAAATCTTCAAATTTCCAAATCTTCAAATTCTTCAAAACTTCAAATTCTCAAATCTTTCAATCTTGAAGTCTTCAAATCTTCAAATCTCCAAATCTTCAAATCTTTAAATAATTTAAATCTTCAGACCTTCAAATCTTCAAATCTTCAAGTCTTCAAATCTTCAAATCTTCAAATTATCAAATCTTCAAATTCACATCTTCAAATCTTCAAATCTAAAAATCTTCAAATCTTCAAATCTTCAAATCTTCAGATCTAAAAATCTTCAAATCTTCAAATCATCAAATCTTCAAATCTTCAAATCTTCAAATCTTCAAATCTTCAAATCTTCAAATCTTCAAATCTTCAAATCTTCAAATTCTTCAAATCTTCAAATTCTTCAAATTTTCAAATGGTCAAATCTTCAAACCTACTTCAAATCTTCAAATCTTCAAATCTTCAAATCTTCAAATCTTCAAATCTTCAAATCTTCAAATCTTCAAATCTTCAAATCTTCAAATCTTCAAATCTTCAAATCTTCAAATCTTCAAATCTTCAAATCTTCAAATCTTCAAATCTTCAAATTTTCAAATCTTCAAATCTTCAGATCTTCAAATTTTCAAATCTTTAAGTCTTTAAATCTTCAAATCTAAATTTTCAAATCTTCTAATCTTTAAATTCTTTAAATCTTCAAGTTTTCGAATCTTCAAATCTTCAAATTTAAATCTTCAAATCTTCAAAAGTTCAAATCTTCAAATCCTAGAATCTACAAATCTTCAAATCATCAAATCTTCAAATATTGAAAAATTTCAAAAGTTCAAATCTTCAAATCTTCAAATCTTTAAATCTTCCAATGTTCAAATCTTCAAATCATCAAATGTCCAAATCTTCAAATATTGAAAACTTCAAGTTTTCAAAGGTTCAAATGTTCAAATCTTAAAATCTTCAAATCTTCAAATCTTCAAATCTTCAAATCGTTAAATCGTCAAATTTTCAAATCTTCAAATCTTTAAATCTTCAAATCTTCAAATCTCAAATCTTTAAATCTTCAAATCTTCAAATCTTCAAATTTTCAAATAGTCAAATCTTCAAATTTTTCAAATCTTCAAATCGTCAAATCTTCAAATTTACAAATCTTCAAATCTTCAAATCTTCAAATCTTCAAATTTTCAAATTTTCAAATTTACAAATCTCCAAATCTTAAAATCTTCAAATTATTCAAATTTTCAAATCTTCAAATCTTTAAATAATTCAAATCATAAAATCTTTAAATTTTCTAATAATCAAATCAATTCAAATTTTCAAATCTTTAAATATACAAATATTCAATTTTTTAAATCTTTAAATATCCAAATCTTCAAATTTTCAAACTTTCAAGTCTTGAAATCTTAAAATCTTAAAATCTTCAAATCTTCAAATCTTCAAATCTTCAAATCTTCAAATCTTCAAATTTTCAAATCTTCAAATCTTCAGATCTTCAAATTTTCAAATCTTTAAGTCTTCAAATATTCAAATCTAAATTTTCAAATCTTCTAATCTTTAAATTCTTTAAATCTTCAAATTTTCGAATCTTCAAATTTAAATCTTCAAATCTTCAAAAGTTCAAATCTTCAAATCCTAGAATCTACAAATCTTCAAATCATCAAATCTTCAAATATTGAAAACTTCAAAAGTTCAAATCATCATATGTTTAAATCTTCCAATGTTCAAATCTTCAAATCATCAAATGTCCAAATCTTCAAATATTGAAAACTTCAAGTTTTCAAAAGTTCAAATGTTCAAATCTTAAAATCTTCAAATCTTCAAATCATCAAATCATCAAATCTTCAAATCTTCAAATCTTCAAATAGTCAAATCGTCAAATCGTCAAATTTTCAAATCTTCAAATCTTTAAATCTTCAAATCATCAAATGTCCAAATCTTCAAATATTGAAAACTTCAAGTTTTCAAAAGTTCAAATGTTCAAATCTTAAAATCTTAAAATCTTCAAATCTTCAAATCTTCAAATCTTCAAATCGTCAAATTTTCAAATCTTCAAATCTTTAAATCTTCAAATCTTCAAATCTCAAATCTTTAAATCTTCAAATCTTCAAATCTTCAAATTCTTCAAATTTTCAAATCGTCAAGTCTTCAAATTCTTCAAATCTTCAAATCTTCAAATCTTCAAATTTTAAAATTTTCAAATTTACAAATCTTCAAATCTTCAAATCTTCAAATTTTAAAATTTTCAAATTTACAAATCTTCAAATCTTCAAATCTTCAAATTATTCAAATTTTCAAATCTTCAAATCTTTAAATAATTCAAATCATAAAATCTTTAAATTTTCTAATAATCAAATCAATTCAAATTTTCAAATCTTTAATTATACAAATATTCAATTTTTTAAATCTTCAAATATCCAAATCTTCAAATTTTTAAACTTTCAAGTCTTAAAATCTTAAAATCTTCAAATCTTCAAATCTTCAAATCTTCAAATTTTCAAATCTTCAAATCTTCAGATCTTCAAATTTTCAAATCTTTAGTCTTTAAATCTTCAAATCTAAATTTTCAAATCTTCTAATCTTTAAATTATTTAAATCTTCAAATTTTGGAATCTTCAAATCTTCAAATCCTAGAATCTACAAATCTTCAAATCATCAAATCTTCAAATATTGAAAACTTCAAAAGTTTAAATCTTCAAATCTTTAAATATTCCAATGTTCAAATCATCAAATCATCAAATGTCCAAATCTTCAAATATTGAAAACTTCAAGTTTTCAAAAGTTCAAATGTTCAAATCTTAAAATCATAAAATCATCAAATCATCAAATCATCAAATCTTCAAATCTTCAAATCTTCAAATCGTCAAATCGTCAAATTTTCAAATATTCAAATCTTTAAATCTTCAAATCTTCAAATCTCAAATCTTTAAATCTTCAAATCTTCAAATCTTCAAATTCTTCAAATTTTCAAATCATCAAATCTTAAAATTCTTCAAATCTTCAAATTTTCAAATCTTCAAATTCTTCAAATCTTCAAACCTTCAAATCATCAAATCTTTAAATCTTCAAATTTTCAAATACTCAAATCTTCAAATCTTCAAATCTTCAAATCTTCAAAACTTCATATCTTCAAATCTTAAAATAATTCGAGTAATCAAATCTTCAGATCTTCAAATCTTCAAATTTTCAAATCCTCAAATCTTCAAATTTTCAAATCTTCAAATCATCAAATCTTCAAACTATCAAATTTTTAAAATTTAATAATTTTAAAATTTTCGAATCTTCAAATCTCCAAACTTCAGATCTTCAAATCTTCAAATCTTCAAATCTTCAAATCTTCAAATCTTCAAATCTTCAAATCTTCAAATCTTCAAATCTTCAAATCTTCAAATTTTCAAATCTTCAAATCTTCAAATCTTCAAATCTTCAAATCTTCAAATTTACAAATCTCCAAATCTTCAAATCTTAAAATCTTCAAACCTTCAAATTGTCAAATTTTCAATTTCTTTAATTTTCAAATTTTTAAATATTCAAATTTTCAAATTTTCAAATTTAAAATTTGAAAATTTGGGAATTTGAAGATTTGATTACTCGAATTATTTTCAAATTTTCAAGTTTTCAAATTTTCAAATTTTCAAATTTTCAAATTTTCAAATTTTCAAATTTTCAAATTTTCAAATTTTCAAATTTTCAAATTTTCAAATTTTCAAATTTTCAAATTTGAAAATTTTCAAATTTTCAAATTTTCAAATTTTCAAATTTTCAAATTTTCAAATTTTCAAATTTTCAAATTTTCAAATTTTCAAATTTTCAAATTTTCAAATTTTCAAATTTTCAAATTTTCAAATTTTCAAATTTTCAAATTTTCAAATTTTCAAATTTTCAAATTTTCAAATTTTCAAATTTTCAAATTTCAAATTTTTAAATTTTCAAATTTTCAAATTTTCAAATTTTCAAATTTCAATTTCAAATTTTCAAATTTTCAAATTTTCAAATTTTCAAATTTTCAAATTTTCAAATTTTCAAATTTTCAAATTTTCAAACCTTCAACCTCAAATTTTCAAATTTTCAAATTTTCAAATTTTCAAATTTTCAAATTTTCAAATTTTCAAATTTTCAAATTTTCAAATTTTCAAATTTTCAACCTTCAAATTTTCAACTTCAAATTTTCAAATTTCAACCTTCAAATTTTCAACCTTCAAATTTTCAAATTTTCCAATTTTCAAATCTGCAAATTTTCAAATTTTTAAATTTTCAAATTTTTTATTTTCAAATTTTTAAATTTTTAAATTGTCGAATTGTCAAATTTTCAGATTTTCAAACTTTCAGATGTTTTTCAACCTTCAAATTTTTGAATTTTCAAATTTTTAAATTGTCATATTTTAAATTTTCATTTCAAATTTTCAAATTTTTAATTTTCAGATTTTCAAATTTTTAATTTTCAAGTTTTTAAATTTTAAATTTTCAAATTTTCAACCTTCAAATTTTCAAGTTTTCAAATTTTCAAACCTTTAAATTTTCAAATTTTCAAATTTTCAACCTTGAAGTTTTCAAATTTTAAAATTTTTATTTTAAAATTTTAAAATTTTCAAATTTTCATATTTTCAAATTTTCAAATTTTCAAATTTTCAAATTTTCAAATTTTAAAATTTTAAAATTTTCAAATTTCAAATTTTCAAATTTTCAAATTTTCAAATTTTCAAATTTTCAAATTTTCAAATTTTCAAATTTTCAAATTTTCAAATTTTCAAATTTTCAAATTTTTAAATTTTCAAATTTTCAAATTTTTAAATTTTTAAATTTTTAAATTTTTAAATTTTTAAATTTTCAAAGTTTCAAATTTTTAAATTTTTAAATTTTCAAAACAAAAACTCGGATTTAACGAATGTTCTAAATCCTACCTGGCACACGTCCGATCACGCACCAATTGTTTACTCACTCGGCCGCGCGAACTGTCTGCTTACTGAGCAGAAACACGACAAAACAGGCACTGACGGCCGCGCAATGCATAAATTAATATTTTAATAATTCAATAGTTTTCATCGAGTACAGAAGAAAACAATTTTCATATAGGAACTTGATAATCATATTTTATTGATTTAACTATCTATACTGAATGATTCTTTTTATGTTAAACTTGTTTCCAAATGCCGAACATGCACAGTAAAAAATGTCTCAAATTTCAAACATTTTGATTACAATTTCGAACACCACCTTAAATGCATTAAAATGCAAAATTTCGACGTTATCCCATGGTTGGAAAATTATCCAGTTTTCCGCGAGCGGTAATGGCCGCCAGCTTGCCTGCGAGTTAGTCTCTGATTTGACGTTTGTGGAGGTCAACGGCACCCGCCGTTCTAGCATTTCGATCAATGTGGTATATAATAAGGCTTGAATTCACTTATACAGCACCTTCTGATTACCACATTGGTCAGAATGCTTATTACCATCATTGGTCAGGTGCAATTGACCTCCAAAAACGTCAAATCAGAGACTAACCTACAGGCAAGCTGGCGGCCATTACCGCTCGCGAAGAACGGGATTATATTCTTGATATGTACGCCTGTCGAGATAATTCGTTTGTTTACTCCAATTACGAAATGTTTCAAATAAATCTCCATGTGACGAGTGTTCAGTCAGTGTTGGGAAATGTACAGTAAAACACTGTGATTATGCGAATGTTTACATTTTATCCGGTCAAATTTCACGCACCACACAAACCGAAACATTTTCCAAAAAAAAATGTACGCCTCATTATGACATTTTTTTACCGATGAGGCAAACTGTTTGTATGTTCCTGCCTGCTGCTGCGTGAGAGTCGAGCCGTCGGTGCAGTCAGCAGATTTCTTGTTTCGGTTCGTGCCAGAGTGGCCAGATTATATTTTGATAAATCGGTAGCTTGACTGTAGAAAAATCGGTAGTTATCGGTAGGCCGGAAAAAGTACTAAATCATATGAAAATGTATACATATTTAAAAGGGCATTTAGCCTCACGTTGAAAAATTTCATATAACCTTTTTCAAAATATGTAAACCTCACGATTGATAAGTTCATCCTTGAGAGCCATAGTTTATTGTTTATATGCACTTTCCTTATCAGAAATAAAATCAGTGTCGATTAAGTTTAGATAAATATAAAATTTCCTAAAACTCTTCTATTTTGAATCTGAAGCTAAATTAAATTACAAAGTTCGTGGTTTACCCAGCAGTGTTCTTTTTATGTATAAGAGCTATTTCAATATAATTATTACCTATGTTGCTGTTCAGAAAATTCCACATTTGTAAAGTGGATTGGTTGACAATCAGACCAATCCCCTTTACATATGAGGAACTTTTTTGAACACCAGCATTTGCAATCAAATAAATCTTCCGATTCATTTGAAGTTCAAATCCGCAGAAGATAGAACTAAGCGGTATGACAACTTCAAGTACTTCAAGTATCTCAATTGATATAAAATGAATTTAAAATGGTTGAAATGCATATTTCTCAGATTCAAAATCAATATGTATCACAAAACAGCCTGGCCAGCCAAAACAACTGCTGATTTACTCGAAGCTTTTAAAAAGTTTATGATGATATGGAAATGCTATTATCATCTCCCAAACTTGGACGTACATGTTCATGATAGAATTAAAAAAAATATTGACGAACTTCAGACCGTTATTCAAATCTAGCCGCATAACATTGTTAGCTTATTTTATTTTATGTTATGTTATTTTATGAAATTCGTTGCTCACGAAAGGATGCAATTGGAACCACTGTAGAATAAACAGTGAAATCTCTTCTCCTTAATTCAAGAATAGTTGTATCATCACATTTGGATTTGGTTGAGAAATACCACACTCGTTTGTA